>NC_059277.1:13918319-13920819 GCF_017591435.1 Portunus trituberculatus
ATTATTATTGTACTTCTTTTAGAACTACTACTACTACTACTACTACTACTACTACTACTACTACTACTACTACTACTACTACTACTACTACTACTACTACTACTACTTACTACCTACTTCTACCACCACCGTTGCCGCTACAACAACAACAACAACAACAACAACATACAATAAAGATAATCAACTATCAATCCTACTATATACAACAACGTCAACAACAACAACAACAACAACAAACAACAATAACAATAACATTAATAACACTTTAAATAACCAAATATAAGTTCCTATGTACGTATACAATAAAAGTACCACAACCACAACCACAACCACCACCACCACCACCACCACTGCCACCACCACCTCTACAACTATATATATTCGATCTATACTTTGGTCTCATTTTGTTCCTTTTCTCCTCCACAGGTGAGCCAGAGTGATCTTGACCTTGAATCTGACCTTGGATGGTTTTCCCGCCAAAATAATGTCAAGCTTCCGGTTAGTTGTTGCTCTTGTTTATCTAATTATTAGTTGATTGAATTATGTGTTAATTTTCCATTTATTTTTTTTTCTTCATTCATTTTATGGGTTTATTTGTTTTGCCTTTTTTTTTTTTTATTATTTTGTGATGATTTCCTTAGCGGTGTTTGACTATGATTTAGCTTAAGGCCAGCGTGTGTAACTTGTTTCCTTGTCATTTCTCAATTTGAAACCCTCATTCATAGTAATCAATCTTGTGTGTTGTTTGATTCTGTTCTTTATTGCCTCACATATTTATTTACTCCTTCATGTTGTTATCTTGTTGCTTTGCTTTTATTATTGGCAATTTGATGTGTTTAATTAAAGAGTCCTTTGTTTCTGATCACCTTTCACTTCAAACTTCATGACCAATATTGTCTGACTAATGCTTAAATAAAATAAAGGGACGGTTGTTGTTGTTTTTTTCCTCTATAGTTTGTTTATTTGTTTACTTGCCTTCTTTTGAGTTATTTGTTGTTTTACGTGTTTGATTGCATGGAGTGTCATTTCTTTACCTTCCACCTAAACTATCAGCACCAATATTGTTTAAGTAATGCCTGTAAAGTAAATGGTCCATTGTTATGTTGCTGTAGTTTGTTCATTTACTTTGCTTATTTGCTTTTTTTTTCAGTCATTTTTTTTTTTACGTGTTTGATTGGATGGAGTGTCATTTCCTTACCTTCCACCTAAACACTCGCCATCAATATTGTTTAAGCAACGCAAAAGTAAAAATAGATAATCAATTGTTTTGCTGCCGTAGTTTGTTCTGTGACTTGTTTACTTGCTTTCTCGTGGAGTGTGGGTTGTTCGTCAGTGTTTGTCTGTGTTTGTCTAATTTCCCTCGTCACTTCTTCCCCAATATTTGCTCGTACCTTCATTAATATTCGCCAGTTCCACTCCTACATTGCCGGTCTTATTTAGAGAATGTCACTGTGTTTTAAGTTGTGCTAATGATGCAGGACTGACTGATAACTCAACAGACGGAGAGACAGGCGCTGGGATGGATAGACAGATGGGCTGGAGGATAGACAAACAGACAGACTGACAGATGGAGAGACAAGCACAAACACGCGGGCAACCACACACACCTTTTAGAGGCAAGCAAAGTCTCTCATTATAACTCCACTTAACTCCAAAACATTGCCAGTTAGTGTTGAAAAGAGTGTTTATTTTTTTTCTTCATATTCATTGATAAGGAAATAAGTAAATGTATATACTTACGAGGTTATCCGAGTTTTCATACCTGGCTTATACTACTTTGCGATTTATATAATGTTTCTTTTTTTTTTTTCTTCTTGTTTTCGCTGCATGTTTTTGTGTGTTTTGTTTGTTCATGTGTGATTTACTTTTACTTTCTATTTTTTTTTTCGTTACTTGTTTGTCGAATTTTTTGTTTTATTTTATTTTATCTGGCTTTTGTTGTGTGTGTGTGTGTGTGTGTGTGTGTGTGTGTGTGTGTGTGTGTGTGTGTGTGTGTGTGTGTGAATTATTTTCTTCTGTTTTGACTTTACTGTTTATATTGTATGTTCATTAGTCTCTCTCTCTCTCTCTCTCTCTCTCTCTCTCTCTCTCTCTCTCTCTCTCTCTCTCTCTCTCTCTCTCTCTCTCTCTCTCTCTCTCTCTCTCTCTCTCTCTCCCCCTCCCCGTAATCTTACCTAATCCATCCTCACTTCCCAACCCTCCATTTCACTGCCTAATCCAAGCCTCCCAAAGTGAGATTCTAACTGGCTTACTGGCTTACTGGCTTGCTGGCTTATTCTTTCACTGTCTTGCTAACTTGCTGTTGTTGTTTGGCTTGCCGGCTAACTGGCTTACTGGCTTTATGATTCTCTGGTTTACTGGCTTGTTGGCTCTGGTTTTCTTTCTAACAGTTTTATTGGCTTTCTGGCTTATTGACTTGCTGGCGTACTGGTTTTCTGGCTTACTGGGTTGCTGTTTTACTGGTTTGTTGATTTATCGGCTTATTGTACTGGCTTGCTGG
>NC_059277.1:13933319-13953319 GCF_017591435.1 Portunus trituberculatus
AGCATTGATGGGAAGCAAAAAGTGTGTTAAGAGTTAGATGAAGTTAAGATACTCTAACTTAAACTTATATAACTTGATCTAACCTAACCTAACCTAACCTATTCTACTTTAACCTCACCTAACCCAAACCTAACCTTACCTAACAAACTCAACTAAATAAAACAAGGAAAGTCACGTGTAGGCCTAATGGCTTCTTATAGCGTCCTTTGCTTTATTTTTCCTTATGCAAACTAGTCGAACCTAACCTAACCTAAATGAAATAAGAAAGAAGAGAAGAAGAAAGAGACCAAACAAGAATTAACAAAGACACTAATGGTCAACAGAATATAATACAGATGCAGACGAAGCACCGAAGCACCGCCAGTAAAGCGCTGCCGGTTCGAAGCGCTGCCGGTTCGAAGCTTCCTAATGGTGCATTCAAACTGTTTTTGTTAGCGAGCTTCATTGATTCACAGGTGCGTCAGGTGAAGGGGACTAATTGAGGCTGTGACAGGTGGACTGGCTGACTGGCGGATGGATTAAGGCCGACTGAATTGGTTAACTGACTGATTGATTGACTTCACTGGCCTGTTGACTGACTGACTGGCTGGCTGATGGACAGAGCGACTAAACTGACTGACTGCTAGGCGACTCAACTAAACGATTCAATTATC
Organism: Portunus trituberculatus; assembly: GCF_017591435.1. Taxonomy (NCBI): domain Eukaryota; kingdom Metazoa; phylum Arthropoda; class Malacostraca; order Decapoda; family Portunidae; genus Portunus; species Portunus trituberculatus. The sequence continues at coordinate 13,933,973 of NC_059277.1, forward strand.
TGACACGGATTCGACTGAATGACTTGACTGATTTGAATAACTGTATGGCAGATATAGTGACTGGCTTATTTATTGACTAACTGTAAACATTGTGACTTGCTGACTGTTACTGAATGATTAAGACAATTGAAGTGCTGTCTGACTGACTTAACCAAATCAGACTGACCGACTGACTGACTGACTGATTCGCTAATAGGGCTACTGACCATTTACTTACAGACTCCATTGGTGAATATGTGAAATGACTGACTGACAGATTAATAAACTAACTGAACGAGTGAGTGAGTGAGAAAAAGAGTGTCCGACTGACTGACTAACTGACTAACCATTAAATAACGGTAACTCAGTAATTTATTCGCAGACACACTGACCTTCACTCACTCACTCACTCACTCACTCGCCTCTCATTCTCTCTTCCCTCATCGAATTGTTTCCTGAAGCGACAAATCTCATGAATATATGCAGGAGAGAGAGAGAGAGAGAGAGAGAGAGAGAGAGAGAGAGAGAGAGAGAGAGAGAGAGAGAGAGAGATGAATAAAATAACAGAAAACCATGCCACACAAAATAAAAAATAAAAAAAATCAATATAAAACAGTAAGTTACATATCCTGCAATTACAACACACACACACACACACACACACACACACACACACACACACACACACACACACAGAGATAGATAGTATACTGGCCACAATGCATAGGAGTATCAACCTTAACAATATCCACAAAAAGTTAATCTAATAAAAATAAAAAAAAACGATCACCAAAAATACTCCATAGTCCATAGAAAAGAACACACACACACACACACACACACACACACACACACACACACACACACACACACACACACACACACAGACAGAAAAAGATGGATACTAAGAGCCAAACAAGACACAGCTAATGGGTCTGAGGCAACATGGATAGCACACATACAGGTCAGCGAGGGGGGAGGTAAGGAAGGAAGAGACTCCACCTGGCGATCGGGCGAGAAAGCAACACGACGAACCACTTAGCTGCTAATGTCTCCCTCGACTGTCGCCTCTTCGGTGCTCGCGCGCAGACCATCCAATATTTAGTCAGGGAAAGACGGGAGAGGATTGTGAGGTGAGGGGTGAAAGAAGACTGACGCTTGGCTTGCTTTTGGCTTGGCTTATCTCGGCTTTGGCTTGGTGAATGATTTACAGGAATGAGATGAGAGAGAGAGAGAGAGAGAGAGAGAGAGAGAGAGAGAGAGAGAGAGAGTTGGGTGATGGCGGTGCTTATTTCTGAATGTTTCTGAAGTGAAACAAAAATAATTTAAGGATAGAAACAGGAAAAGAAACATAAAAAAAAGGTACAAGAAAATGCCAACGAGAAAAATAGGGAAAGGGAAATGAGAGAGAGAGAGAGAGAGAGAGAGAGAGAGAGAGAGAGAGAGAGAGAGAGAGAGAGAGAGAGAGGTGTACACTCTATGTTATCTTTACTCATCTTTACTGCCTGAGTCACTACACTGTGGAAGAAAGAGGAAGAGGAGTAAAAGGAGGAGTAGGAGGAGGAGGAGGAGAGGAAGGGGGAGAGGCACTGCACCGGCTCTTGTTAACCTCCTTGGCCAGGTAATGTTAGTCAGCTTGACGATACACCTGTGACGCAACGCACAAAACACGACACTTGAACACCTGTTGGCCACTGTGCAGAGAGAGAGAGAGAGAGAGAGAGAGAGAGAGAGAGAGACACACACACACACACACACACACACACACACACACACACACACACACACACACACACGAAGAAAATCTCGTATATAATCTATTTCTTATAATCTTAGTTACAAAGAAAGGAACCAGAGAGAGAGAGAGAGAGAGAGAGAGAGAGAGAGAGAGAGAGAGAGAGAGAGAGAGAGAGAGAGAGAGAGCAGTGTGTTCACAAGCAACTTAATACTCATTCTTCCTCCACGTGACTCCACCAGTTGCTTCTCCCCTCCCTCTCCCCTTCCACTTCTCTCACTCCCCCCTCCCCACCTCTCTCCTTTCCTCTTATCTCCTCCCAGCTCTCCCCCATTGCCTCCTCTCTCCTTTCCCTTCACTATTCTTCTCTCCTCCGGTCTCCCTCCCCCTCTTTCCTTCTCACCTATCTCTCCTTCTCCTTTTCTCTTCCTTCTCTTCCTCCTCTTTGTATTCTACTTTGTCGCCTTGCTTTTCTATCGTCTCTCTCTCTCTCTCTCTCTCTCTCTCTCTCTCTCTCTCTCTCTCTCTCTCTCTCTCTCTCTCTCTCTCTCTCTCTCTCTCTCTCTCTCTCTCTCTCTCTCTCTCTTCATTTCTTTCCCTTTTCTTGTCCTTCTTTCTCTTTTCCATCTTCTTCTTTCGTGTGACTTATCTTTCTTTGTTTATCTCATTCCTCCTCTTCCTCTTCCTTCGTCTTCTTCCTCTCTCTCTTCTGTTCCTTTCTTTTTATATTTTCTCTTCATTCATTGTCCTCCTCTTCTCCGTCTCTTCATCGTCTTCCTTTCTCTCCTCCTCCTCCTCCTCCTCCTCTTCCTCCTCCTCCTCCTCCTCATCATCATCATCATCATCATCCTGTTTATTTTCGTAGTTAATTAATTTTGGCAAGGTAAAATAACATACCACACTTTTTTTTTTTTAATTCCTGTTGGATTACCTGTGTTAAAAAAAAGTGAATAAGTAATGATGAAAGGATGCTTGGAACCAAATAGCTTAGAGTCGTTTGGTCTAATTCGTGATATGCTTTGGTGAATTTCCTTTGGTAAAAATTAATCTCATTAGCTTATGCTGGGGAGGAGGAAGGAGAAAGAAAGGAAATAATTAGGTTTGTGATATGATTTACTGGATAATGTGAGGCTGTGTTGTGGGGTATTGGTGGAATAATGACCGTGTTTTTAAGGGTTTCTGTATTGGTTTATTGATTTATGTATTTATGTGTTTATTCATTTATCTATTTATTTCATGTTATTTTGCCGGTGGAAGTTTGTAATGTATGCATCTTCTTTTTTTTTTATCTTGGTTTTTTTCGAGTAGAAGAAATATCGTATAGTTATTTTTCATTTTATTTAAGTCAGTGGAATAATGTGTATAATTGTTTTCCCTTCCTATTTTCTTTATTTTTTCCTTTTATCTTCTCTTCCTTCATTTTCTTCGGGTGGAGGGATAACATAACGATTTTTTCTCAGCTTTCATCCTCAATTTTACTCTTTCCTTCCTTCACTATATATCTGAGTGAAATAAAATAACATGTACGTATATTTTTTCCTTTCCCTTTATTTTTTCTTTAATCGGAGAGCAAACGTGCAGAATCAAAGGGATAACATGCAGAATAATCTTGAACACTGTGCTGAATAAAGATGAAAAAAATGGATCATGTGTTTGTGTTTCGATTTAAAAAGTCTGCTCATATTCTTTTTAATTTTCTGCTCTCTAATCCTTTTTTTTTCCTGTGTGTGTGTGTGTGTGTGTGTGTGTGTGTGTGTGTGTGTGTGTGTGTGTGTGTGTGTGTGTGTGTGTGTGTGTGTGAATCACGGGTTTTAAATGGATAGAATACGGTTAAAACAGAGATGGAAATCGTTTAATATGTTGGTGTGTCTGTTTGTGTTTGTCTTTTGTGGCGAAAAAAAGTGTAAAAGTTTGCTGACATTTTTGTATTCCCTCTTTTTCTATACTTTTTTTTTAGGATGAAATTAGTAAACGGTTAAGTAAAATAAGAATAATGTAAGATTTTTCTGTGTTATTTCGTTTGTTTTTCTTTTGTACGGAAAGTTTGAAAAGTTTGCGCGTATTCATTTATATTCTCCTTTTCTGTTCTATATATTTTGTTTGAGGCAGAAGCGAAGTAACAGGTTTAATAGACAGACTAAGGTTAGGTAATGTGAAAACACTAATTGAAGTTGCTTAATTATTATTTTTTTCTTGTTTTTTTTTGTGCCGATGGTGTGAAAAGTTCTCTTATTCATTTATATCCTCGTTTTGTTCTATATATTTTTCTTTGAGGGAGAAGCGAAGTAATAAACTAAGGTTAGGTAATGTGAAAACACTAATTGAAGTTACTTACGTGTTGTTGTTTTTTCCTTGTAAGTTTCATTTCCCAGTCGATGAAAAAAAAACAAATGTATATAATTCTTTTTCTTTTTCTTTGTTTTATTCTGGAAATGAAAAAGTGGATTAGGTGATATATAATTGACCATAGAAGAGCATATGGCGTGGCTTATGTCTATTAGTTTATTTGTTTAATGCATTTGAAACTATAAAAAATTAGTTAAAATGATAAAGCAACAACAGATATTGCTTCTATGTTGTATTTGTTCTCTTAGTGTTGAAAAGTTTTGTCGAGTTTGTCTTGTAAGAGTTTTCTTTTATACTTTTATATCTGACAAATTAAAAGTGGACGAAATACACTTTCCATCAAAACGAGTTAGACAAAAGTCTCGCTTGTGTCGCTTTCTTGAATGTGAAGTACTTCAAATCTGTACTTTTTTCTACAAAGCGAGGGAATTATAAAGGTAGAGTATGATTATCCACTGCTTAAACACCGCTAGAATGGCCTTTTGTGTTGGCCCGTTTGTGTTGCTTTGTTAAGTGTTTAGCACCTAAAATTTCCACTTTTTTTTCAGCAAAGCAAGGGAATTAGAAGCATATAACATGATTACCTCTTGCCTTAACGCCTGCTGGAATGGTCTGTGTGTTTCCCTGCCTGCGTTTCGCTCAATGAGGAAACCCTTATAGGGAAGGACAGTAACAGAACAAGTCTTTTATATTTTTTTCTCGCATTTTTTTTACTTTGTGGGAGGATGGATAAGGGTTATATGGCAGCGAGGCATGAAGTTGCGAGAAAAGGAAGCAATTCGGTGACGATGAGTGATCTTAATAATAATGTATAATAATGTATATACTGAAGGGGTAACGTTGGCGTGTGAGTTAGTGAGTGAGTGAAATTTGCAGCCTCCGTGGTGATGTGGAGAAAACTTGAGTCTTTGCAAGTTACGGTGGAAAAGTCTCATTGTTGAAGAGTGTTTGTGTTTTTAGTTTTCGTTTCATTATGGAGGAGAAATTCAGAAATGTTCGTCTTCATAAAGGTTTGGAAGTGTACTAAAGTTTCTTTCTACTTCTGTTATAGTTAATGGAAAAGTCTCAGTGGTGTTCATCTTTACAATTTTGGGAATAACTCGAGTGTTTAAATATGCACAAAAGTTTTGCATAATGTGTTTAAGCAAATGATGATATAAAAGCAAAGCAGGCTGGACTCTTTTCATTCAAGAGGGAAAGGCGAGGGCTCTTTCTGAATGATAAAAGTAAGTTCCGAGGTACATTTAGGAGTCTGAAAAATTGGAAGGTGCTTTCTAGATTATGGAAAAGCCGAGGAAGAGACTGTCTTGATTTTTTAATTGCGGAATGGAGAGTCTTATATATATATATATATATATATATATATATATATATATATATATATATATATATATATATATATATATTTTTTTTTTTTTTTTTTTTTTTTTTGGATTACTGGTGAAACGTATCATTTGTATAGTAAAAAAGAAAATATATCTGATGTACATTTTTGAACTGTAGAAAATACAAAAAAAAATAGTGGAAGGGACATTTTAAAGACGGTGAGCTACTTTTAAATGTAATGGAGGGTAGGTAGTATTTTTTTTTCATATCAATAGAAAGGTAATGGATGGATTTCCTTTTCTAAAAGAGGGAAATATTGTTTGTGGAATAATGGTAAAAAAAAACACCAGATGCATTTTGAATCATGAAGAAGGGAGTTTTTTTTTGTGACATAAGGAAAAAGAGGAGGAATGTTTTGGACAGCAGACATTTAGATATTTTTACATTTAAAAAGAGGTAAGGAACGCTTTCTAACCGATGAAAAAAAGCAACATGCATTTTAGATCACGAAAAAGGAGCTTTTTGAAATATGTTGGGGAAATGTGGACGCATATTTTGGACAACATGCGATTAAACATGTTTACATTTAAAGAGAAGTTAAGAAAGCTTTTTAACTGATGAAAAAATAATATACACTTTTGAATCTTGAAAAAAAAAACAGAAGACCTACCTTCTAATTATATGAAAGAACACTTGAGTACATATTTGAATAAACTCTCGAGGTACAACGAAGCTGAACACTTTCCAAAGAGGAGAATCAAGACGTGCTCACGTTTTTTTTTTTTTTTTTTCGCTACACAAAGGCGGCTGGACACTCTTTGACTTACAGAAAGGAAGGTTGGAGGTGTTCCCTGAATTACATAAAAAGGTTAAAAGATAAAAGTTCCTCCTTCCTAAGAGCAGAACATTTTTAAGCAAGTCACAGCGTACCGGGACTGCCACGTGTAGGCTTGATGGTTTCTTTTTTCCTTTATTTTCTTGTGTTCTTATGATAAACTTAAATACACCTACACGAAAGGAAGAGGCAACCAAAACAGTAGATTTTCTCATTTTTAGGTAAACTCTTGGCTCTTGTTGTTTAGTGATATCTTAGTGAGATTTTTGTTATGATTTATAATGAATGATCTAAGTGCCCGTCTTACAAGAAACAAGTAACGTGCTAAGGAGGTAGTAGAACAAAAAGAAATGTTTTAGAATGGTATGTGACTGAAGGACGGTGTATGGAATAGGCAATGGTGAAGATAGGAACATCAGTCGCTTCCAGATCCATCAACACTTCAAGGAGTAGACGAGTATCTTTCCATATCAAGCTACAAAAAAAATATGCACTTTGAGACAAAAATAAATGTTTCAGAATGGTTTTGTGATTCAAGAACAGTGTGTTTGATAGGAAAGAGATAAGATGGAGTATTAAATGACATCCACAACCAAATTCATTCCTTTTTTTAGTATTTCTGTCTAGTGTAATGGATAGAGAATGCAGTGGAACGAAGGTTAATGTTTTTTTTTTTATCCATACCATTAGGGCTTTTCACGGGAATTTATGGGCTAAAGGCGGTACTTTTGGGGTACCTCCTATTTCAAAGCCCACCCGATAGGAAACCCAACCTACACTCGGACCGTTGACAGGATTCGAACCCGTGCGCTTGGAGACCCCTCAGACCCTAAAGCACGCATGGTTCCACTGTACCACGGCGGTCCCGAATCAGAACGATTTGTGATTCGAGAACAGTGTCTAATAGGAAAGGGTTAAGACTGGAATATCAAATTACATCCACGACCAAATTCGTTCTCTTATTTTATTATAGCAGCCATTTTATCTAGTGTGACAGGCAGAGTGCACAACGAAACGAAGAGAGATGTTTGAGAATAGTTTGTGACTCAAGAACGCTGAGCTACATAGGAAAGGATTAAGATAGAAGGATCAAAGCATCTACGTAACTAAATCCGCCAAGACTTTCAGGAATCCTCTACAAAATTCAAGGGTTTAGCAATTAAGCGTGTATTCTTTTTCAATGTACTTTCTGTGACCTTTACCCTGCCACTGAAGTTGCTTGTGGCTTTGTGTGGAAGGTGGTTGAGTGGGAGAGGATAAAAGAATGGGCGTGTTACTAGAACGAAGTACTGGGATTTTTATAAGGTACCTGATTGTGGTGGTGGTGGTGCCGTGGTGGTGATAAGTGTTTGTATTTCTTATTCACGAGTGCTGCTAAAATGACTAACTGAGACATATTTATCTTGAGATTTTTGTACAATAAGATCTTTTTTTTTTTTTTTTTTGGCATTAGGAAGTGACACGCAAAACATTGTAATCCATGTGTTTATTGTAATTACAGAGTGTTCATTGTAATTTACGTAATAAGCACTTTGGTGGATAATGAAAAATCTTAATCTGAAAATCTATGGAGGTCAGAAGATATGTGGCCACTGTCTTCACTATTCTAATCCCCTACATAAAGTTTCTGAAGCTGTATAAAATCACCAAGTAGTCACCAGAATGAATATGAAAAAAGCGTCATTGTACTGAAGGGGTTAATGGTGATTTAGACAAGTAGCAATGCATGATGATGGTGGGGGGTGGTGATGATGGTGATAATGTTGTTAAAGATTATAATGATGATAATGGTGATGATGGTGATGGTGAAGGTGATGATAGTGATGATGAGGGTAACGGTGATAGTGATGATATTGTTGAAGATGGTGATGATGATAATGATGATGGTAATGGTGATGATGATGATATAGTTGAAGATGGCGATGATGATGATGGTGATGATAATAGTGATGGTGATGATGAAGGTGATGATTGGCAGTGCTTTTGTATTTGGATATACAGATCAGTGAAAAGAAATGAGCAACTAAATAAGAAAAATGTAGATTAATTCTTTAGCTAAAAAATATATAAAAATAAGATCTTAATACATCTTTTTTTCTATTCTGTAATGGAGGTGCAAGATTCGTTTCATATTACAAGAAGATATTAACGTTTTTCTTTATTAGACAAAAAGAAAATTAATGAAAAGTATATTTTTTTAACTGATGAACTGTGTGTGTGTGTGTGTGTGTGTGTGTGTGTGTGTGTGTGTGTGTGTGTGTGTGTGTGCGTGTGTGTGTGTCATTTATTTGGCATATATAAATGAGGTATATGTTTTTATAATTTAAAAGAAAACGATTAGTAATTTTCTTCTCTTTTCTTTTTACTTTTAAAATAAGGATTGTTTATGAATCTGCTTATTTTTCTACTTCTCTAAAATACATCAAATAGGTGAATATTGCTTTCGATTATGTAAAGAAAGTAATCATGTCTTTTTATCTTCTTTTGCTTTTAAAAGGACGTAGTATTCTGAATTGGGAAGAAAAAATGATAAGAGGCTGAAAACGGTTTAATTTATTTTTAAGGCCACGCATTACTATATTCCCTTTGGTGTTTTATCTGTGGCGGAACGAATATTGAACGTTTCTTGTTAAATCTTGTCTATTTTTTGCGCATGTTGGTATTTGGTGCAATATCTTGTAATTCAAAATCCCCAAGAATTCTCTCAAACAAGAAGCTAAGCGCAACATTTTATTCTCTTTTTCCTTTTCATCCTTTTCATTTTTCTCTTGGCAGCCCTCAGTTTTTCGTTTCCTTTCGTGTATATTCATTCATGTGTTCTCGTCGTCCTCGTCCTCGTCCTAGTCCTAGTCCTAATCCTTGTCCTTCACTTTCTTCTTCGCCTTCTTTTTTCTCATCTGATCTTATCCACTTTTATCCTTTTCGTCTTATTTTCATCGCTTTTTGTGTTTATCTTTAGCATTTTCGTCATCGTCGTCCTTTGAGATGCTATCGTCACTAGTCCTCCTCCTCCTCCTCCTCCTCCTCCTCCTCCTCCTCCTCCTCCTCTTCCTCCTCCTCCTCCTCCTCCTCCTCCTCCTCCTCCTCCTCCTCTTCCTCCAACCAACAATTTCAATTTCCAAATAATACGAACAAGCTTGTAAGAACTAATGTGTCTAGTATTAATTGTTCATTCTTTGTGTTCTGTCGTGTTCCTGCGTGTCTGCGAATTTTGTAGTGTTCCTCGTTATGAATACAAATAAAAAAAACTAAAACAAGTCTATAGAGCTTTTATGTAGCTAGTGTAATATTGTAACCCATGTTCAGGGAATGTTAAAATCGTGTTTCCTCGTCGTCCTTCACTTTTATCTCTCTTTTCTTTGTCTTGCTCTCATCCTCGTCTCCTATTCTCGTTTTTTTTTTTTCTTCAGTTGCCCTACACGTGTTTCTTCTCCTGTCGTCTTTGTCTCCTTGCCACTTTTTGTAAATCCATGTGTTTCTCCTGTAGCTCTCTTCTCCTCATCCTCCTCTCCCTGTCGTCTTCCACGTGTTTCTCCTGTAGTTTTCGTCTCCTCATACTCGCCACCCTGTTCTTCGCGTGATTCTTTTGTAGCTTTCATCTTCTCATCCTGTCTTTTGTTCTCCCCGTGTATCTCCTGTAGTTCTCGTCTCCTCGGCTTCCTCTCCTTATTGTCCTTCACGTGTCTCTCATCGTCTCCTCGTGTCCTCATTTTTCTCTTGGCTAGACTTCAGAAACTCGGTCAGCGCGTGTTGCAACTTGACACACGAGGCTCATTCTCTCGTTTAGTCATTGATTCCTCCTACTCATCATCCCTCTCCTCCCCTTTTTTGTCTTTCTCTCTCTTTCTCCCCATTTCCTTTTTCTCTTCCTCATCTTCAATCTTATTTTTTTCCCTTCTTCCTCTTGATTTTCTTTTTTTATTTTTTTTATTTCTTTTTTTCCTTTTTTCCTTTTCCTCTCCATTAGCTTTCTCATAGTCTCCTCCTCCTCCTCCTCCTCCTCCTCCTTCCTCCAGCCAGACGTTAAGAGCGTGTCATTGAAGTCCATTGTGACAGGAAAGCATGGGGGGAGGAGGGGGAGAGAAAGGATGAGGGAGAAGGGGGAATGGGAAGGGGAGAAAGGTGATAGGAAGTGAGGATGAAAAGTATAATCATAATGGGAAAGAGGAGGAGGAGGAGGAGGAGGAGGAGGAGGAGGAGGAGGAGGAGGAGGAGGTGGTAATTTTCATTGCTACTTATATGACAGTTATTTATTTGTTTGTATATTTGTCTATATTGTTTTTTATCTTTATTTTTTTCCTCTATTCCTTGTTTATCGTTCGCTTTATTCTTTTGTTTTATTATCTTCGAGTCTCGTGTTTGTATTATTTCATTTCTCTGTGTATATTTCTGTGCTTTCCTTCCCATTTTTCTTAAAGGATTCGTTTTCTTTCTTCTTCTTTCTTCTTTATCGTTATATATTCATCTAGTTAATGAGTTGAGACATTTTTTTTTAATCTATCTAATCAATCTATTCAATATACCTTTCTCTCTAACACACACCACCATACGTGACTCCACATCCACAATATACCTTTCTCTCTGACACACACCACCATACTTGACCTCCACATCCACCTTCCAATCTATTTATCCAATATATCTTTCCCTCTGACTCACTCCAGAATACTTGACTCCACATCCAGCTTCCCTCCTGCAGCAGAGACCGAAAGGAGAGAAGGACGAGGAGTGGGAGTGGTGTAGTGTTGCTCCTATTTATTGCAGCTCAGCACCAGATCCGTACGACGTCTTTTCCATTGAAGGAATCTCACTTTGGCATCGTATCGTTTTTTCCATGCGAGAGAGAGAGAGAGAGAGAGAGAGAGAGAGAGAGAGAGAGAGAGAGAGAAAGAACGTTTGTATATTTTTTTATTTTGTTTATTTATATATTTTATCTTTCATCTAAATTCTTATTCTTTCCTCTCTTCTTATTCTATTTACGTTTGTCTTTTATAATTCATAGTCATAATTTATAATTCACGGCTATTTAATCCAATATAATGGCTTATCTTTAATGTAAATTTTGCAGCATCAACAATGATTTTTTTTTTCCTCCCTCCGATTATTCTGTTTACTTTTTATCTCTCTCGTTGCTTTTTTATACACTCGAACAAACAGCAGTATCACTTTCCACCATTATCATCTTTATGTGCTTTTTTTTTATCTCGTCTTCTGTCCAAACGGCTATTTTCACCAGCATTCTTTTTATCAGTTCGTATCTTGCAACATCTGAAATTCTAAAAACACTCATATTTTTCCTCACACAAACACGGACACCGGACACTAACAAAAAAACATTCTCTCAAATTAACCGGCAAACTTAATTCCAGTGTGTGGTTTGTTTTACATGTTTTAGCATATTCAGTCGCTTTGGTTACATGTGACGCACCTGCACTGATGATAGCGCCCAGTAATTAGAGAACAAGAGCAAGAGCTGATGGTGACCGTGGACTAGTGCTCGCTGTCCGCTGTGATGTAGAGAGACAGGGAGAAGAGAGACTTGGGGACACGAATGATGTGTTTTTTTAGTATGTTGTATATTTCTCACTGCAGATGTTTAAGCTCGTATTTGGAAACACTTTAGTCTTTCGCCACGACTGTTTTCCAAGGGCACAGAGATTATTTTTATATTTTTATTATAGAATTTTTTTAATCTATCACTAGAACTGTACAAGCACCCTTAAAACTTGTGGAACTTCAACTAAAGCCTTTTGAAAGTGTTTTGCTTTTACCGCAACTGTTTTCTAACGGCACAAAAATAATTAGCTGTTTCTCCTGCTAATAATGTAGAAATCTTGTTAACTAGAATTGTAAGAGCACGCTTAAAAACTCGTGTAACTTTAACTAGAGCCATCTGAAAATTCTTTACTCTCTTATCACGACTGTTTTACAAAGACTGCAGAGATAATTTGACGAGTTTTTCGAAATTCATTCTCATGTTAAATATGTAAAATCGTGTCATATCATTAGAAAAGTAGAAAAAACCTTAGAAACCTATGTAGCTTCATCTAGAGCATTTTGGAAGCAATGTAGGTGCGGCGCAGTAGTGGTTCAAAATATACTTCGTAGTTAAATCTTGAGGAAGTGGTGTTCAGGGAGGGATGAGATGAGGAAGGTGAGATTTTCTGATAGCAGGGGATGAGATGTGTGACTGCGGAGGACTGTTAAGTTGTTGATTGATGGGGAAGGAGATGGGGAGGGAGTGATATTTTGGGGGGTGTGGTGGGAGGATGTGGGAGAGAAGATGTGATTATAAATGGATGGAACGGATATGGATTAGAGATGTGCTGGAAGGGAAGAGACAGATGTGGGAAGTAAAGAACTGAGGGCTGGCTAGAATCTAATCGAGAGAAGATATGTGGAGATATCTAATGAGGAGAGGCTGGGAGAGACAGAGCGGGAGGGTATGGGAGGGGAAGAGGCAGGGAGAGACAGGAAGAGAAGGTGTAGGAGGGAGGAGAGGCTGGAAGAGACAGGGAGGGAGAGAGTGGGAGGGTACACGTCGGGTGGCAGCTGAGGCATTGGAGGGGAAGAGATCGGGAGGGTGGGAGGCGGGGAGGCGTGAGTGTTGTCTGAGCGAGGCGGGGGTCGCGAGATGCCGGTGGGAGTCTGGCATCTCTATACATAAATCAACATCCAGCATGTATTAGCTTACCCTTGTGTGGAAGCCGCCGCCTGGCAAGAGGAAATTATATAAGTGTTGGGAACTTGGGTAATCAGATTTAGTGATGACAGGAGGTGAGCCCGGGGGAGTAGGGGGTGGATGGGGGAGGGAGGGCGTAAGGTAAGGTGAAAGGACGTAAGTTAAAGGTGAGGAGGAGTGGAAGAAGAGGTTTTTAATGTGGCGTGGGAGCTCAGGTGTGTCTTTGTGTTGCCTGAATGGTACTTGCGCCGTAAATCACCGCTAATTGCTTTCCTCACCTGGCTCTTTTGTTTGTCTTCACAGGTGAGTTGGTGGCTCGTGAGGTAACCCTTCAGGAGACCGGCGCCCGTCATAGGTAAGGGCGGGACATCTGACACTTCGACCCCCCGACCTTTCAATCTTCCATTCAGTCAGGTGTGTGTCGGGGGGGGGGGAGAACTTTCTATTTCCCTTTCCTATAAAAGTCTTATAAGTTTTATTTTGAGTATTTCTTTTTTTTTTTTTTCATTTTTGTAGTTATCTTTTATAAGTGGAAGTTTAAAACCCTACTGTCGTGGAGTGTGTGTGTGTGTGTGTGTGTGTGTGTGTGTGTGTGTGTGTGTGTGTGTGTACTACGAGAAGTTACAGACCTTTCTACATTTCTAATTAGTTTTCTTGGTAAGTGTCTTCCTGGAGTTTTTGGTTCTTGATTTATCTTGCACCTTTTCACCGACCACTCTGAACTGCAGCATCTAAATTTTGTTGAATTTCTGGAAATGTTCCTTAAATGAGTAACGTTTATTCTGAGTGTTTTATATATTTCTATTTATTGTTTTTCATGTGTGATATACCCTTAGCTTAATTTTCCTTTATTTTTCATTGGGCATTGTAATCTGCAGCGCGTGGATATGACTGCATGTGAGTTGATTTGCTACAGACTTTATATTCAGTATATTTTTCATAATTTTCCTCCATACTTTTTTTATTTCCAGACATTTCACTCTTATTTCATCACGTATTTTCCATCAACTATTCAAAATTGCTGTGCAGTATATCTTCAGTTGGCTTATTTTTTTCATGTTTTTTTTTCACTACGATAAGGAACAATTCACTGCACTAAAAGCAATGTATAGAGTCTGTATAAGCACGTACAAGAAAGAAATGTATAAATAAAAAAAACATGAAACAATTTCTACACTATTTAATGTTTAGAAATTGCTATAAAGAAATAAAAATGCATTAAAGGGACAAATAATCAAGAAAACGTGTCAAATACCAGTAAAAACGATGAATTTACATGGAATATTCTTTTCATATCCTAAGTTTAAATTCCGCTAATACAACAGAAAAATATAACAAATACCAGTGAAAAACGATTAATTTATCCCTAGAACTTTTAAAAGACTTAAGTCTAAATTCCTAGCACTCAAACGTTACTTCATCCATGTTTCCCTCCCGGTCATTGTAATCTAGCGGCAATCCATCGTGTAGAGTGCGTGGCTGTGCGGTGTTGGCAGCCACGCCACAGCTTCCTTAATAACCTGTCCCTCAGTATGTAGTTTTGGCCTCAGCCGCCCCCGGTCTTTATAAATTTTCCAGTCCGCTGTCACCTCTGGATGGTGTTTAGAGCAAAGGGTTGTGGTTACTGAGAGAGAGAGAGAGAGAGAGAGAGAGAGAGAGAGACTAACACAAAAAATAGAGCAAGAAAAAAAGAAAAAAATTACCACACAGACACACACGAGAGAGAGAGAGAGAGAGAGAGAGAGAGAGAGAGAGAGAGAGTGTGTGTGTGTGTGTCAGTATGTGTATGTTTTATCGAACACTACAACATTAAGAAATTTCGTAGACAATTACATAAACACATAACACCATTTTCTATCTTTTGTCATCTTTCTATCCTGATCTTGATACTGCACCATCTACTGTTTCTTCATATGGATTATCTTTATACTCTACGACCTATTTCTTCACTTAATTCCTAAGTTTAAGACAATTTAACTTTATTTTTAGAGTATTTTTTTTTAATTGCGTTACTTTGGACACCAGTACTGAGAGAATGTAAATCGAGAGTTACTAAAAGCTCTAAACTTCACCATCGGTCTCTTTCTTTGCTGTAAGTTCAGTCTCTCTAAATTGTAATGTATGCTTGCAACAGACTCTTTTATTAATGGATATTTGTTTATGTTTATATATTGCTAGGCCAGACCAAAAGGATAAAGGAACTTGAATTAGATCATTCTATTTATTTACTCATTGTTCTGTTTAGGAAGACTGGTGAGCGGAAAAATTACGAAAAAAAAAACTAAATATTTCTGGAAAACAAGGAATGATGATAAAGGAAAAAAGACAAAAACTACTGCTTGTGATGCTGCTTCTCTTCTCTTGTCATCACCCGCGAGTTTATTTTTCCTTTGGTAGACTAGAAAATAGGGAAAAGGCGAAAAATTAGACTAGTTATAATTGCACTTCTCACCTCTCTCTACAATGGAAAAATATATGGTAATAATGAAAATTAAAAGCATAAAATATAAAAGAATAATTTTAGTTATAAAGTCGTCTCGTTGCTCTTCGCTTGAGGCAACTAACTGGAGAAGCCAGGGAGGCATAGGGGTCAGAACAGACGCTCCCTTTACGTCACTATAGGCAGTCACCACAGGGACGAACCATCGGAATCTGAGAAAAGAGTAAAGATGGACATCAGGAAGGCCGTTTTGATATGTGGAGGGAAGTCAAGTGGATAAATGAAGAAGAGAAAAAGTCTTGTTAATTTGCTGCTGTCTAAGAGAGAGTTCAATGAAAAATGGTAATTAGTCAGGAATAGCTCGTCTCAAAACACCTTTGTCTCTCTCTCTCTCTCTCTCTCTCTCTCTCTCTCTCTCTCTCTCTCTCTCTCTCTCTCTCTCTCTCTCTCTCTCTCTCTCTCTCTCTCTCTCTCTCTCTCTCTCTCTCTCTCTCTCTCTCTCTCTCTCTCTCTCGTCTGTCTCTTCCCACCCCCCACAAAAAAATAATAATAATATGTTATGAGACGAAAAGATACAGATCGGATGATTCATATATGTCTTAAATTTTCTCTCCTGTAATAGTTAAAGTCCAAGGAAGAAGAGAGACATGCAGAAAGAGACATTCTTACAAGAGACAGGAATGAGAGATTGAAGGTGCGGTTCAAAACTTGTAGTTGTAATATGGACAGAATACGGATCGATGGGAGAAAGTGATGTCACGATGTACCTTCGCTTTTCAAGTGTTTTTTTTTTAGGGACTGACACCTCGAGTGGCGTTTTATTTTTTATTTTTTTTCCTTTTAAACGTTGTTGCCCATGATCAGTAATTCACTTGGAAGAAAAGTGCAAATGATATTCTGCTAAACGCAAATAATTCATCATTATATATATATATATATATATATATATATATATATATATATATATATATATATATATATATATATATAAAGAAAAATGTAATTACTGATTCTTTGAAATAAATATTTCAGTGTTTGACAAGAAATGCATGTGTAACTGCTGTTCTGCAATTATTTCAACGTTGAATATAAAAAGAGTAACTTTTAGTCTGCAAAACATAACTACTCCAAAGTTTCCACTCAAGATTTCCAAAAAGCCTTTCGCAACCAAAGCAGGACTGTTGAGTTTCTTCTTCAAGTATATATATAAAATTTCTCTGTACAAATCTTGCATTATTTCTGTGATATTCGATCACTGAGAAACAAATACATAAGTTCCGCTGTTCCTTCTGTTGTTCTGTTCAATTGTTCTCGAGGAAGAGAGAAAAGACATGATTTTGTTTCCATTCTGTCTATAATATATATAAGAAACCTCTCCTTTGTTACTGTTGAGGATGGAACATGACAGAAAAGATAAATGTCTTGTTAAGGCCAGCTATGACCACCAACATTATGAAAACCAGCCAAAAATGGAGAGAAATTTGCTCATCAGTGGGGAAAGACGTATTTATTTATTTATTTTTTATATACTTTGTCTCCACATATGCAAGTTCTCCTCGATTATTGCTGTGGAAGGGACATGACAAAGAAGACAAGAGCCAATGCGCAAACCTGCCACCAATACTGCCATTAGAAGACTGGCCAGCAGTGGACCGAAATGTGCAAGTAACGACACGTACCAGTAAGCTTGCATACATAATTCACAAAAGTAGATAGCGGGGAGAGATTTGACTTGTTCATATATTTACTCGTATATCTATTGGTTTATGACTACACGTGTTTATTTCTTGGCGTGTTCTCCTTGTTTATTGAGGCGACGTGGTGGTGATGGTGGTGGTGGTGGCGAGGGTTTCAGGAAGGCAGTCGAGCGGAAAACTCATTTTGAACGCAGCGAACACACCTTAGAATTGAATTAACCTGGTCGTGGTGGTGGTGGTGGTGGTGGTGGTACGGTGGCAGTG
Organism: Portunus trituberculatus; assembly: GCF_017591435.1. Lineage (NCBI taxonomy): Eukaryota > Metazoa > Arthropoda > Malacostraca > Decapoda > Portunidae > Portunus > Portunus trituberculatus. The sequence goes on from NC_059277.1 coordinate 13,951,277, forward strand.
GTGGTGTCAGTGGTGCATGGAAAGTACATTCGCCCAAGAAGTGATGACATGAAATCTATTGAAATATCTTGAAAGTTTTGCAGAATATGATTATTTGAGGCCGTTGTGCATGTTACCTTTTAAAGCTAATGATGATGATAGTAATAGTAATAATGGTAGTAGTAACATTAATATTAATAATAATAATAATAATAATAATAATAATAATAATAATGATATTAATAATAATAGTGATGATAATAATAATAATAATAATAATAATAATAATAATAGTAATAATAATAACATAATAATGATAATAATAATAATGATAGTGATGATAATAATAATAATAATAATAATAATAATAATAATAATAATATCGGTAACGATAATAGTAATAATAATTATAATAACTTGAGATTTGTTTGCCATGAAAGTTACAAAATTTATCATTCATGGAAAGTTCAGAGAAACTTGTTGAATATAAAGTAAAAATAATAATAATAATATCTCCACGCGATGAGTTTCCTGAACAAGCAAATAAATAAATAGATAAACAAATAAACAAGTGACAAAGTAATAAAAGAGGCACTTGAGTTGTTGAAGGCACTGAATTGTTGCCTGTTCACTTTCATTTGGGATTGTGAAAGTTTATGAAGGTGATGTCTTTGTAAGTGATAATGATGATGCTGATGATTATGATGATGAATAAAGGAAATTTCTAAACATTTACCCCATTCTTTTTTTTTTATTTATTTATTTATTTTCTATACCATTGGCTTTTCACGGGAATATCTGGGCTAAAGGGGATACTTTTTTAGGGTATCTCCTATCTCAAAGCCCACCCGCTAGGAAACCCTTGCCCCGAGTGAGGAAGCCCAGCCTACACTCGTATCGTGGACAGGATTCGAACCCATGCGCTTGGAGACCCTCGGACCTCAAAGCACGCATGGTTCCACTGTACCACGGCGGCACTTCTGACTAACTCTCTCGAACGTATCCTGGGACTGGCATTAAGTGGGCCTCTTTGTTTGATCGATTTTGTTGCCCTTGGCTAGTTTTCCCCTCTTACATTGATAAGAAAGATGACGATTATGATGATGGTGAGGATAATGATGCCAAAGGTTCGTTGCCGCCGTGGTGCAGTGGAACCATGCGTGCTTTGGGGTCCGAGGGGTTCGAATCCTGTCCACGGTTCGAGTGTAGGTTGGGCTTCCTCACTCAGGGCAACGGTTTCCTAGCGGGTGGGCTTCGAGATAGGAGGCACCCCAAAAAGTATCCCCTTTAGCCCACAAATTTGCGTGAAAAGCTCTCATGGTATAAATAAAAAAAAAAAAAAGGATAATATTGAAAGAAAAAAAAGGAATATTGATGTAAAGAGAATCGGCGTTTTTTATATATATGTTTTCTTGCGTAGTGACCATTAAGGATCCATTAATAGCTAAGGAAGAAGGTTAAAGTGAAAAAGAAAGGAATATTGATGTAAAGACAGTGTGTTTTTTATATTTTCATTAAGGATCCATTAATAGCTAAGGAAGGTCCATTTAAAAATATATCCTTCCATACAACCCATTTATGGTTTATTCATCTATCGACCATTCTATCCATCCATTCTATATTATTCACCCATTTATTTGAGGGATATAAATCTATTCATCCATCCATCCATCCGTCCGTCTATCTTTATATTCAACCATCCATCCATCCACTTATCTATTTAACTATATGTATTTACATTTGTCTACCTATATCGCGGTCTAAATATCTGTCCGTCTGTCATCCATCTTTCTATCCATACATACATACATACAACCATCATATGTATGTATGTATGGATGTATCTAGGAAATAAAGACAACCAGCCTTTACAGACTATCATTATCTTAAATACTAAATAAAGCATCCATATTCTCCATTCATTTCACCACTCACCACTTCCATCACCGCCACTGCTACACTCACCATTATCATGTGTGTGTGTGTGTGTGTGTGTGTGTGTGTGTGTGTGTGTGTGTGTGTGTGTGTGTGTGTGTGTGTGTGTGTGAGTTGAGCGATGCATCA
>NC_059277.1:13955819-13963319 GCF_017591435.1 Portunus trituberculatus
TGTGCAGTCTTTTTATGTTCCTCTATAAATGAAAAATGAAAGCCAAAGAATTCCTTTCTGTCAATGGAATTTTCCACATCTACAATGTTGTAAATATTAAAGAAGGACAATAGATGTAAATAAGTGTGTGTATATATATATATATATATATATATATATATATATATATATATATATATATATATATATATATATATATATATATATATATATATATATATATATATATATATATATATATATGGTATTCGATGCATTACTTCTGGTGGTATGAATTGTTTTGTATCATTGTGAAAGGATTAAGAAATGAGATGTTATTCTTTTATCAGTGCAATGTTCAGCAGTACATAGTTAGGGCAGGACATGGACGCAACGAAGGGGTATTCCCGCGGCGGGCGAGGGAGTGAGAGAATGATAGTAAGGGAGTGAGGGAGTGAGGGAGCGAGGGAAGTGCCGCGGCGGGGACTGCTTACAACCCAGGTCAAGTGTTTGAAGAGGGAGTGTCAATAGCGTGCAAATATAAACCTCAACGACTCACTGATGCCAGAATAGAGGAGGCCCACTGCCCGCCTCGAGGGGAACCGGACATGCTGACACACACACACACACACACACACACACACACACACACACACACACACACACACACACACACACACACAATTACCGTTGCACTTAAAATCAAGAAGTTAATATAAGTTTTAAGACAATTCTCATCTTGGCATGCCCGTGGAGGAGGAGGAAGAGGAGGAAGTGGGGATGATGGTGGTGGCGGTGGTGGTAGAGAAGAGGAGGAGGGGAAGGAATAAGAGAGAAAGAAAGGAGTAGTAGTAAGAGAGGGAAGAGAAGGAAAGGGAGAGTACATTTGGAAGATGAGGAACATAAAGGATCAGAAAAAAAAGAACAAACAGCAGCAGATTTGTAGATTCAGTGAAGCTATTTATGATGACTGGGACGAAAGGAGGAGGAGGAGGAGGAGGAGAATAAGAGGAAGAGGATTAGGAGGAGAAGTAATAATAGGAGACGGGGGAGAAGAATGAAAGATGAGGAGGAGGAGGAGGAGGAGGTGGAGAACAATCAGAAGAAAACGAAGAAGCAGGAGGAGGAGGAGGAGGAGGAGGAGGTGGTGGTGGAGGAGGAATTAAAGATGAAGGAGATGGAACAGGTGAGGGAAAGAAGAGGAGGAGAGAAGAAGTGATGCAACAGGAAGCTAAAATAGAGAGAGAGAGAGAGAGAGAGAGAGAGAGAGAGAGAGAGAGAGAGAGAGGAGATGGAGACGCCTCTTCAGCCACAGCTAAGGTAGTTTTATTTTATTTTTCTACCCCTTAAGGAGGAACTTACGTCGGCTAGAGTTACTTGAGGGTTTACACACACAGACACACACCTGCAGGGAGAGTGGAGTGAAGTGGAATGGAGTGGAGTGGAGTGGTGGGGAAGGGAGGGGAGTGAATGAGTCTCCAGATGCCAGTGAGCCGTGACGATGAGGCGGCGAGGCGTGCACTGTCGCGGGTGTCTTGTGAGGGGCATCGTCATCCCTGTCGTTTAGTAGCTCAGGAACCTTTCTGTCACGTTGCGCCAGAGTCACGCTCCCCCGCAGGGTAGAAACGACTGTCCGAGTAGACTTTGGAGTGAATCGTGAGGGTTAGATGTTATAGTCACATTCATGAGTAATGTTGTCTGTTAAGGGTATATTTTAGGGTTTTCAGTAAATTTTTAGGGTTTTACGTAAATTCCAAAGTTCTGTGTATATTTGAGTGCTTTAGAGTTACATGTGTGGATTTTGTAGATAAATTATCTTATGATATTTTAGATTTTTCTGTAATTTAAGAATTTTTGAGTAAATTTGAGGATTTCCTTGGTAAATTTGAAAGAATGGTTTCTAGATTCAGATTATTGACACAGAAAGGTCGTGAATAAATGCGAAAACCAATCATAAGATTCAGAAAAGTCCAATGAAGGTTCAGAATGACCTTTTTGAAGCTGAACTTTAGATGGAGTTCGAAAGAAGTTAATATTCTTAAGTTAAGTATCTGATTAAAGACTTGAAAAGGTGAAAAGCGAATGTGAGAACACTTTATAAGATTCAGAGAGATTACTTATACTGTTCCAAATGACCTTATGAAGCTCATCATTAAAGAAACATTCGAAGAAAGTTCATTCCTTAAGATCAAACATGGAAAGGGTAGAAATGTACGTGAGAACACTTTATAAGGCTCAGAAAGGTTACTTATATAAATCTGAATTACCTTATGAAACTCAACATTAAATAAAACTCAAAGAGGGCTCATTTCTAAGATCAAACATACCATCAGGGACTCCAAAAGATCATAAGTGAACGCTGGAACACTTGATGCTGAGAGAAGCTTGTCCTAAGGTACTTTAGCCACGTTCATGGTAGAAATCCTTCGTTCCCCTCACGTTCTGGTCGCTTGAGAGAAAGAGAGTCCCTGTGAACACGTGCATAATGAGCTTTGAACGTGCCTAAGCCTCTCTCCTTCCACTACCTGTTGACACTCTGGGACGTGAACACCTGGAGGAGAGAGGAAGGCTGTTACGTGAAGCCGAGGTGATTTTGGTAATGGCCATTGATTCCGCAAGGGTCACATTCGTTTTGATTTTCTTATTTAATTTTCTTATCATTGCATTTAGTGATTTGCTTTTTTTTCTTTTCTGTTTTAATTTTTTTTCAATTTTCTATTTTTTTTCTTGAAATGGCCATTGATTCCACGAGGCTCAGATTAACTATGATTTTTTTATTTAGTTTTTTTTATCATTGCATTTATTGATTTGCTTTTTCTTTCTTTTCTGTTTTCATTTTATTTTTCAGTTTTCCTATTTTTTTTTTTTTTTTTTTTTTTTGTAATGGCCATTGATTCCGCGAGGCTCAGATTGATTTTTATTTATTTTTTTTGTTATTGCTTTTATTGATTTGCTTTTTCTTCCTTTCTTTTCTGTTTTCATTTTTCTTTCCAGTTTTCTAGTTTTTTTCTTGTATTTCTTTTTTTTCAATTTTATAATGTTTTTATATTTTTTGTGGGGTTTCAATTTTATTTTAAATTGTTTTGATTCTTGTGGTTTGATTTTATTTACATTCATTTTATTTACGTGTTTAGAAATCTATTTTCAGTTTAATTTTGTTTAAAACCTTTAAACTTCACGCCTTTTCATTTTATCCTTTAACTCTCACGACTTTTTAAACTCAATTCTACAGTTACAAGCCACTATTAACAACACTGATACCCTTTCTCCCCTTCTTTCATTTTTATTTAGTTTTTTTTATCATTGCATTTATTGATTTGCTTTTTCTTTCTTTTCTGTTTTCATTTTTTTCAGTTTTCCTAGTTTTTTTTGTAATGGCCATTGATTCCGCGAGGCTCAGATTGATTTTTATTTATTTTTTTTTATTATTGCTTTTATTGATTTGCTTTTTCTTCCTTTCTTTTCTATGTTTTCATTTTTTCTTTCCAGTTTTTCTAGTTTTTTTCTTGTATTTCTTTTTTTTCAATTTTATAATGTTTTTATATTTTTTGTGGGGTTTCAATTTTATTTTAAATTGTTTTGATTCTTGTGGTTTGATTTTATTTACATTCATTTTATTTACGTGTTTAGAAATCTATTTTCAGTTTAATTTTGTTTAAAACCTTTAAACTTCACGCCTTTTCATTTTATCCTTTAACTCTCACGACTTTTTAAACTCAATTCTACAGTTACAAGCCACTATTAACAACACTGATACCCTTTCTCCCCTTCTTTCATTTGCCCATCAGACAAAATCCTCTAAATCTGTTTTCTATGCCTGGGAAAAATAAGGGAGGACTTGTGTATATGAAATAATAACCTTGATGCGTTCCCTGACTCAGGAAAACTCGCAAACAGTGCCTCAGTGAAGAGTTAAAACGTTTCAGTAGACAGTTGATGGTGCTTGAGGCTTTCATTGATGAATAAGACATGGTATTAAGTCTGTATATTTAAATGAATTAGTATGAATAATTAGCAGGTATACCTAATTTTCATCTATATATCAGGTAATTATCAAAACAAGCTTAGACTCAATGTACCAAGGTTTGTAAGTATCTACTGTATCGATATTCTCCATTACGTGAACTTTCAAGCCACTTAATTAATGTATTCAGGCATCGCCACAGTGTTGCCAGAACGGGGAGGAGGAAAGAGGATCACAACTGATTGGGAAATGGTCGCAAGATGACAAAGGGAATGTTGGTAATAATCTCTCTCTCTCTCTCTCTCTCTCTCTCTCTCTCTCTCTCTCTCTCTCTCTCTCTCTCTCTCTCTCTCTCTCTCTCTCTCTCTCTCTCTCTCTCTCTCTCTCTCTCTCATGCATCCACTTCAGCAACAAGCAAACACACACACACACACACACACACACACACACACACACACACACACACACACACACACACACACACACACACACACACCGCTCTGTGACCACCCATCTCATCCCTCATTCCATCCATTTGCTCTCCAGTTTCTCCCTCCACCTTCAATCCCTTCAACTCCATTCCTTCTCCACTGTCTCCACATCCCTTCCGCACCAGTATTCTAGCATTCCACCGTTCTTTCCTCCATTCCTTCTATTCCCCTTTTCTCTCCACATTCTCATCTCTCACCCTTCCACCTAATTCCACCCTTTCTCCATCACTCGTACCCCTTCATCACCACACCACACCACACCAGTTCCCTTCTACAGCCTCGCCTGCGTCCCTCCGCCAGCGTAGCCAGTTTCCCTTCCCGCTGCTCGCACCACCTCACTGCCCGCCAGCCGTTTGTATTGATCCGCTCACCTGAGATGGGAAGGGAGAGGGAAGGAGAGGAGGGAGAGCAGCAGGTGGGCAGATGGGGCAGGAGGAAGGGAGAGGCAGAGAGTGGGAAGAGTAAGGATATATAGGAAAGGAGAGGGAGAGGCATTGGGGCAGTGGGGCAGGTAGAACAGGTGAAAAGGTATGAGGAGGGCAGTAGACCAGGTAAGATGGGGTACAGGTCGGTTAGGTTAGGTTAGCCTAGGTTAGATTAGATTAGGTTAGGTTAGGTTCAGTTGGGTTAGGTGATGGCCTTCCTATCTTCCTTCACATGCGTGGTGAGTAACGCAGAGAGAGAGAGAGAGAGAGAGAGAGAGAGAGAGAGAGAGAGAGAGAGAGAGAGAGCGAGCAGTAATGTGACCCCCCAGAATGAAGTACCCCGTCCGTCTCCACCCCCTTCCCAGTGCCTCTCAGTGCCTCTTCTCGCCCCCGGAGCTGAGAGGACGCCGTCAGCCTGTTCAGCGTGACGTGGCCAACCTGCCGCTCTTAACGCTACTGCCGTCACTGCTTCCTGTTAACCTGTCTACCTTTCTACCTGTCTGTCTACTTTCCTATCTATTTATCTATCTATTTATCTACTTGCTTGTCTATCTGTTTATCAACTAGCACTCTTATCTACTTATCTGTTTCCTTGTCTAACTACCAACCTGTCTGCCTATCTGCCTTTTTTTTCTTCTGTTTTCTTTTTTCTTGATTTTGTTATATTTTCTCTCTCTCTCTCTCTCTCTCTCTCTCTCTCTCTCTCTCTCTCTCTCTCTCTCTCTCTCTCTCTCTCTCTCTCTCTCTCTCTCTCTCTCTCTCTCTCTCATCATGGCCTTTTCTACAAACTAACTTTAGGTCCCGCGTCAGTATGATGGCGCCCTTTGAGGCTGTAAAGGGATTACGGTCTCCTCCTCCTCCTTTTCCTCCTCCTCCTCCTCCTCCTCCTCCTCCTCCTAGTCCTCCTCTTCCTCTTCCTCTTCCTCTTCTCTCATCGCAGTCGTCTTGCTCTGAAAAGTTCACGAGAAAGAATTTGTTTTCTTTTTTACTTCCGATTTGTATTAATATTACCTGATTTGTGTGTGTGTGTGTGTGTGTGTGTGTGTGTGTGTGTGTGTGTGTGTGTGTGTGTGTGTGTGTGTGTGTGTGTGTAAAAGAAAAAACTTGATTCTTCTGTTTCGAAATAATCACTTGACAGCCCCAGCGGGCACGCTCTCTCTCTCTCTCTCTCTCTCTCTCTCTCTCTCTCTCTCTCTCTCTCTCTCTCTCTCTCTCTCTCTCTCTCTCTCTCTCTCTCTCTCTCTCTCTCTCTCTCTCTCTCTCTCTCTCTCTCTCTCTCTAAGGCTGTGAAAAAAGAGGCTGCCTTATTTCTTCATCATTTCGACACGCGAGTGACGAGAGAGAGAGAGAGAGAGAGAGAGAGAGAGAGAGAGAGAGAGTGTGTAAGTGAGAGAGAATTCCACAAATCTGTTGCATTTTACTAATGCTAATGGTTATGAAATAAAAAAAAAATACAGGTCTTAAGGCAATGCCATATGTACACTTTTGTCTATCTGAAAACTTATATATATAAATACATCAATAAATAAAATAGACAAATACATAAACAAAGAGAGAATGAAATAGGTAGACAAACAAAGCGAAATTACTTATACCCTAATGCAAGTAAGACATTGAAATACTAATGAAAAAAAAAATTGTAATGATGAAATACAAAATCCTCAGTGGAAAATACTTAAACATAAAGGACGAAATCACTAGTAGAAAAAATAGACACGATATATATGAAAAAAATAAATAGATGGAATGTAATTAAAGGGAGAATGTTCTGTTGGTCGGTTACTTCACAAAGCTGTTCTGTTGCTGCAGGAATGTTATAGATTGTGTTCTGCAGGGGCTGTCTTGTGGGGAAACTGGTCAAGGGCAATAGAAAGAGCTATAAAAGGGCCCTCTTAGTGGCCAATCCCCTTAGTAGAGATGGGGTGCAAGGGTCGGAATGGGGTGTGTGTGCAGGGATGTGTGTTGCTCTGGGAATGGTAGAGGGGTGTGTGTTGCTCTGGGAATGGGGAGTGTGTGCAGGGGTGTGTGTTGCTCTGGGAATGGTAGAGAGTGTGCGGGGTGTGTGTTACTCTGGGAATGGTAGGGGAGTGTGTGCAGGGTGTGTGTTGGTCTGGGAATGATAGAGAGGGAATGTTAGGGAATGGTAGTGTGTACAGGGTGTGTTGGTCTGGGAATGATAGAGTGTGTGTACAGGGGAGTGTGTTGCAGGGGTGTGTGTTGCTTTGGGTAAGGTAGAGTGTGTGCAGGGGTGTTCTGTGGTGGAAGTTTGGGCAGGTGGGGTGGCCAGGTGAGCCTCGGGAGCATCACCTTTCTATGACAGGTAATTAGTCTCCCAGAGAAGAGGAAACTCAATAAATTTTCTTTTCTACTCCCTTTTTTTTTATTTCTTGTCTTCCATTCTTGCTTTCTCTCTCAGTTAGTTTTTTTTTTGTTTTGTTTGTTATGTTTATATATTTTCGTTTTCTTTTAATTCTTTTTGTGTTGTTCATATTCGTGTTCGTTTTTGTTCGTGTTTTATCTTTATTCATCTTTTGTTATTCTTTCTTTTTTTCTCTTTCTTTTTTAATCTTCGTTGCCTTTGTTACATTTTATCAAACTCTTATGTTTCATCATCGTCATTGATGCTCTCCTTGTTGTTCGT
>NC_059277.1:13978319-14005819 GCF_017591435.1 Portunus trituberculatus
TTCTCTCTCTTTTCCCTCCGTTTACTGCTATTCCTCGTCTTTCTCTCTATTTCCTATGTATTTGTCTCTTTCTCTCTCCTCACATTTTTCAATTCATCTCAAGTGTTCTGACTTTTCCTTGTTTGCTTCTAATTATTGACTCAGTTTGTCTTTATTTCCTCAGTCTGGTATTAATTTGTTTTCCATGCATCTGTTAATCTATCCAGGTTTGTGCTCTCTCTCTCTCTCTCTCTCTCTCTCTCTCTCTCTCTCTCTCTCTCTCTCTCTCTCTCTCTCTCTCTCTCTCTCTCTCTCTCTCTCTCTCTCTCTCTCTCTCTCATGTTGTGTTAGATGAAGAACCATTTTGCTAGAATTCTAACCTCCTGCGTTTTATTAGATAGGAATGCTCATACAATATTTCAACTGTCGTAACCTCCTTAGTACTGGAACGCATTTTTATCATGAATTATTGGTGTGGTTAGACATTTTTATTGACATTAGGAAGGGTCTATGGAAGTCAGAAGATTAATGGCCAGAGTATTCAATATTTCAATCCCCCAACATAAGTTTCTGAAGCTGTTTAAAATCGCCAAATAGTAAGCAGAATGAATATGGAAACGTGACATGGTACTGAAAGGGTTAATATTTACCTTTCGTTAGTTAAAGACAAATTTCTGCGAGCATTTTTCGTTGTCATTATTATTATTATTATTATTATTATTATTATTATTATTATTATTATTATTATTATTATTATTTAAGTGACGCATTGTTAGACTGAACGTGTCATTTGACTGGAATTCTTAGTGTTGTTTGCTAGACACGAATTAATGTTTTGTCATTTATTATTAGTTGAACAGAAAGAGAAATTTATTTAGACCTTGTGATCTTTATATTTTTCTCTCAATTTCAAGTTTTTATTCATGTATTTTGGTGTCCATTTAAATGCACAGCTTTTAATATGATTGATAGTTTTTTTTTCTTTTTTACAGGATTATTATTTTCATTTCTTATTATTTTTTATCATATACATACGTGTCATTTATTCTGATATGAACCCTACGTACCCTTCCTTCCCCCCTCTCTCTCTCTCTCTCTCTCTCTCTCTCTCTCTCTCTCTCTCTCTCTCTCTCTCTCTCTCTCTCTCTCTCTCTCTCTCTCTCTCTCTCTCTCTCTCTCTCAATTGTACTACCATACCAATTAGAAGGAAACGTGAGGATGTGCTGAATCATGCACTTATCTCCTCCTCCTCCACCTCCACCTCCTCTTCCTCCTCCTCCTCCTCCTCCTCCACTACGCATTTGTCCACCTCACTCGTTCCCACCAAGAATTTTAGACGTCTTATCCTTTTCCATATTTTTATTCGTGCGTTCCTTTTATTTTTCGGGAGTTTTCCTCTTCGCTTCAGTCTCGAGGGATTACCTAAGGGAGTGAAAAAGCAGGAATACAAAGGAATACAAAGGAAGACAAACAGCAACAGACCCTTAGGTCCTTACTAGGCTGTTTGTGGAGACTATCTACTAACTACCAGTGGTAGAGACAGGACAGCAAAGCAGAAGGCTCCTCCCCACCCGCCCCTCCCTCCAGCCGAGGCTGGCAGGAAAAAAGGCGAAACCATGTGATATTAAAAAATCACATGGAATTTTAGTAGAGAGTGAAAAGGAAATGTGTAATCTACGTCTGACTACTTGTGTTTGTGGGGGAAAGTGTTAACGCTTGGTAAATGTCATGTTGTGTGTGCATTGTGTACGTGGATGCACAGTGTGTATGTCGAATGGGTGGCGAGGAGGAGGAGGAGGAGGAGGAGGAGGAGGGGAAAGGAAGAGAAAAGGAGGGATATTTCTAAGGAATGTTAATAAGTTTATATGGAAGGTTACCGGTAGAGGAAGAGAACGAGAGAGAGAGAGAGAGAGAGAGAGAGAGAGAGAGAGAGAGAGAGAGAGAGAGAGAGAGAGAGAGACTGACATGCACTAATGGGAGCGACAGATTAAAGAAAAATAACAGAGAACGAGAGAAAAGAAGAGAAAGAGGATGAGAAGAAAAAGAAGGAGGAGGAGGAGGAGGAGGAGGAGGAGGAGAAGAAGAAGAGGAGAAGGAAGAAGAGGAGGAGGAGGAGGAGGAGGAGGAGGAGGAGGAGGAGGAGGAGGAGGAGGAGGAGGAGGAGGAGGAGGAGGAGGAGGAGGAGGAGGAGGAGGATTAAGAAAGAAGAGAATGCAGACTAAAAGACGAGAACGCATATGATGAAAAAGGAATAACGAGAAGTGGATGAGGAGAAAAAAGGAGAGAGAAAGGGAGGAAGGAGAAGAGAAAAAGAGGTGGCAAATGAATGCAAACAGAAATAAGAGTAGGAAGATAAAATAACAAAAAGGAAAAGGAGAAAGAATGAGGAAATAGAAAAAAATATATATATAATTTATGATTTAAAGAAGCTTACGAGGAGGAGGATAACAGAATGACAGAGAAGGAGGAGGAGGAGGATGAGAAGGAGGAGGAGGAGGAGGAGGAGGAGGAGGAAGAGGAGGAGGAGGAGGAGGAGGAGGAGGAGGAGGAGTGGGTGGAGTGTTGGTTATTAGCGGGGTTTGTAAGACCGGTTCGTGTTGTCAACTGAACCTGTTTAGTGCAACTTTCTTTCAACCCTCTCTCTCTCTCTCTCTCTCTCTCTCTCTCTCTCTCTCTCTCTCTCTCTCTCTCTCTCTCTCTCTAAACTTAACGCTTCTTTAAACTTAACGCTTGATTACAATTAAAGCTTCTGTCTCTCTCTCTCTCTCTCTCTCTCTCTCTCTCTCTCTCTCTCTCTCTCTCTCTCTCTCTCTCTCTCTCTCTCTCTCTCTCTCTCTCATTTCCTATTCTTTGTTTATCTATCTATGTGTCTTACCCTCCCAACCTTTCTCACTCCATCCCTACATGTGTGTGTGTGTGTGTGTGTGTGTGTGTGTGTGTGTGTGTGTGTGTGTGTGGTGTGTGCTCAGTAAAGGGGCGGCTTCTCGTTGGCTCTTCTCTCCTTGTTTGTCCTTTTCTAACACTCTCTTTGTCCCGCGTGTTTACTACAAACACTGAACTCTGCAGCGGGCGGCGCGGCGGGAGGCATTACGAGGACTGCAACAGACCAACACACTAACTTGGGAAGATTAACTGGTGTACGGAAAGCTAATATTGACACTCTGCTGCTTCTACCTCTCTTACGTCCATTTTTACGTGCCAGGAGGGAAGACGAAGGGTGAAGATTTCTAATATATAGTCTTCTACAGTGCCTTCGTCAGGAATGATCTACCTTACCTGAGTTCAGATTTCTATAGGGTTTAAAGATGAGTCGCTTAGGTCGAGTGAAAAAGATGAAAGATTGAGATTAATGATAGTGACAAGTGGTAATGAGTGAGGCGGAAAAAAGAAATATGTATAATGAAATTGATGGTGATAGATGAACAAGACTATGAAAATGATAGTGGGTGGTAGTGGTGATGAAAAGCAAGTTGATTTTAAGTAAGGGAAAAAAAAATTGTAACGACAGCAGTAAACGGAGACAAACCGAGAGTAGAAAAGTAGACAAAAGTAGATGGAGAATTATGAAACTAGGATGAACTGACTAGTGTAAGACAGGAAAGTGCATTGAAAAAAAAGGAAAGAAAATGAATAGAGGAACACAAAGGGATGGAATTAGAAAGAAAGATATAGATGACCAAAACCAGAAAGAGCCTTAGGAAAGACAGACATAACGAAAGTGAATGATGAGAAATAAATAGAATGAGATAAAGGGCAGTAAATAAAAGAGAGCGAAGAAAGACATGAGATAGGCAGAAAATAGATATAAAAGTAGTTAATTGTCATAAAATGGACAGAGAATAGATAAAACAAGACAGCAACAAGACAAATAGACGGAATACATAAGGTAGATGGTAATGATAAATATATTTGGAAGACCAACCAAGAGAGAGAGAGAGAGAGAGAGAGAGAGAGAGAGAGAGAGAGAGAGAGAGAGAGATCTAAAACACACATTTTTTCTACTGTACACAATCCCTTGGCAATCAAAGTCAGTGTACTGCTCTTCGTAAACAAAAACAAAAACAAACAAAAAGAAGAGATGAAAAAAGGAAAATTCTGACAAGGAAAACAAAGACGAACAAGGAAACACAGTGATGCCAGACAGGAAAGGTGAGGGGAGGAGGAAGAGAAGGAGAGGGGAGAAGGAAAGGGAGGGGAGGAGGACAATAAAGGGGAAAATGGAGAGATGGAAGTGCTTGGGTGAAAACAGAATACATTGATGTTAGTGGTGGTTGTGGTGGTGGTGGTGGTGGTGGTGGTGGTGGTGGTGGTGGTGGTGGTGCTGCTGGTGGTGGTGTTGTTGTTGGTGGTAGTAGTGTTGGTGATGATGGTAGTAGGGCTGGTGGTGATGGTAGTGTTGGTGGTAGTGGTGATGGTGGTGGTGGATTGAGGACACGTTAGGAGCTATAACAACACTGACCAGAGAGAGAGAAAGAGAGAGAGTTTATCAAGATATTCTAATGAGTGTTGATGAGATGAGAACTACTTTTATCACATCGTTTGTTGATCTTTAACCGCCAACTCCTCCTCCTCCTCCTCCTCCTCCTCCTCCTCCTCCTCCTCCTCCTCCTCCTCCTCCTCCTCCTCTTAAATTTTCATGCCACATTCTTCATGACCACGCTCTATTTTTGTCTCTGCCACAGCCACTACCACAACCACCACCACTACCTTCATTCTTTTCCTCCTCCTCCTCCTCCTCCTCCTCCTCCTCCTCCTCCTCCTCCTCCTCCTCCTCCTCCTCCTCCTCCTCCTCCTCCTCCTCCTCCTCCTCCTCCTCCTCCTCCTCCTCTTCTTTGTCCTTTTGTACTATTGACATGAGTTGCTAAATAAGTAAACAAATTAAAAATGGAAAACAAATTCTTCCTCTTAATCCTCCTCCTCCTCCTCCTCCTCCTCCTCCTCCTCCTCCTCCTCCTCCTCCTCCTCCTCATCTTCTTCTTTCGCCATGCTTTTTATATCTTTTTCCTATTTTTTCCTCATTATTTTTTCCTTTTCACGTCTAGTATATTTGTCTTTCCTGCTTATCTTTATCTTGGCTTTATCTCGATGCTTCTTCCCATTATCTCTCTTTCCTTCCCTCCATTTTGTTGTTTTGTGTTCGCGTTTCTTGGTTATCATCTTATTTTATTTCTATTTTGGTTTTACTCTTATTTTTTTCATCTCCCTTTATTTTCACTATTAATTATCTATCGTTTATTGTTTCTTTTCTTTTTTTATATTTCTTTTGCCTGTCTTTGTTATTATTTCCTTATTTTCCTCTATTTGTGTCCATGTTTCCCTGTTTTTTCTTCTTTTTTTTGATTTACTATTTTTTTCCTTCTAATTTTCCTTTGTTTTCACTGTAGTATTTATCATTTATTCATTGCATTATTTCGTTTTCGTTTTTTTTTTTTTATATATGATCATTTTTCATTCTCATTTATTTTTTTTTCTTTCATATTTTCTCTCTTATCCATGTTTTATTCTTCGTTATCTTATTTACATTTTATCCATCACCTCTCATATTCATTTTTGTTCTTATTTACTAGTCTATTCATTGTTTTCATCTTTCCTTATTCCCTCCCTCAATTATGTTTGCTTTCTCTCTCTCTCTCTCTCTCTCTCTCTCTCTCTCTCTCTCTCTCTCTCTCTCTCTCTCTCTCTCTCTCTCTCTCTCTCTGATAAACTGTTTAATTGCACCTATATATCTGTTTACACTTGTCATTACCTGTCATCTTGTCTTTCCAGGTGAGTCGAGCTGAGGAACACACGTAAGGAAGTGCCTGGCCAGGTGTGACGCCGTGTGAGTAACGATTAATTAAGTTTACCTTCTCGTATTCTCACCTGATTCAGTGTGACGTATATTTTTTTTCTTTTTTTTTCTTTTTTTTTGTCTCTTTTCATGATTTCTGTTTTATTATTGTTTTTTGGTGTTGTTTTTGTTTTTATTGGTATGGTTTGTTTGTTTTTTACTACTACTACTACTACTACTACTACTACTACTACTACTACTACTACTACTACTACTACTACTACTACTACTACTACTACTACTACAGCATACACGTTAAGTTGTAATAGAGAAGAAGGGATGCGGGGTTAGAAAAGTAGAGGAACGGTTAAGAGGAACTGAGAGAGAGAGAGAGAGAGAGAGAGAGAGAGAGAGAGAGAGAGAGAGAGAGAGAGAGAGAGAGAGAGAGGCAAATCCAGCCGTCTTGTCGGTTGTGAATTTTTCAGTGTGTGTGTGTGTGTGTGTGTGTGTGTGTGTGTGTGTGTGTGTGTGTGTCTGTGTGTGTGCGTGCGTGCGTTTGCTGTAAGATTTATACGTATGCGCTCACCCAGACACATGCAAAGTAATAAGTTTCTCTCTCTCTCTCTCTCTCTCTCTCTCTCTCTCTCTCTCTCTCTCTCTCTCTCTCTCTCTCTCTCTCTCTCTCTCTCTCTCTCTCTCTCTCTCTCTCTCTCTCTCGACCTGTACCCTTTATTCTCACTTCCTAAAAATATATTTGCCTAGGATTCCATTGTACCCTTTTCTCTTCCCGCTCCTTTCCTCTCCTGCCTCTTTCCTACCCCTTCCTGCCTCCCCTCACTCCTCCTCCTCTTGCCACACACTCCCCAACGCAGCTTCCACCCTTTCTTCTCCCCCCAAACAGGAGAAATCCGAGGAACAAGAGGGAGACAACGTAAGTGTGTTCGATGAATTTTAGATATCTTCAGTGTGTTTGCCAGTTTAGATTTGTTAAAAAGGGAAGAGGAGAAGAGAAATTAAATGTGCAGAAGGCAAAGAGGAAAGAAAAGGGAAAACTGAGGAGGAAATATCTATGTAAAGAGGGAAAAATAGAAGAGCTTTTAGTATATGTAGGCAGCTTTGATTTGGTGAGATGAGAAGAGGAGGGTAAAAAGAGAAGAAGGAAGAGGAGAGGAGAAGGAAAATGTCTATGTAGAGAGGAAAAAATAGGAAAGCTTTCAGTGGATATGGTCAGCTTTAATTTGGTTGTAGGAAAAAAGAGTGGGGAAAGAAAAACTGTACTGTATAAAGAGATAGAAGAGATGGACTGTTGAGGTAAAAAAATAAGAAAAAAAAAAAAAAAAATAGATGGTGAGGATTTTTGGGGAAGAAGGAGAAGAGGAGGGAGAGAGATAAAGGGTAAGCATAAAGGGAAAGACGATGAAAAGAGTATAAATAAAGAAAAGGAAAAGAGGGAATGGAGAGAATAAGGAAAGGAGGTTTTCAGTGAGTTGGTTACCCTAGGTTCGGTGAGGGAGAAGAGGAGAGGGAGAGAAAGAAGTAGATATAAACATAAAAGAAAGGAAAAAGAGGGAACAGAAATAACGAAAAAAACATCAGAAAATCAGAAAAAAAAGAGCAGTAATGTTTAGCAAAATTGACCACCATAGTTTTAAAAATATCCTGCAATTTCTTCATCTTTCTATCCATGTACCATCCATCTTCTATCCACTCCTACAACCGAACTCCTGCTCCTTTATTTTCCACACCTATCCATCCACATCTTTCTGCCTACCTCTCCCATTCACATCCCTCCATCCAACTCCTGGACCTGCTCGTCTCCAGTCACTCTGCCCTCGATAGAACCAAATGCCTTTTCCTCAGTCGTGTTCCTCCTTGCTAGACACACTTCGTCTATTCAAGGAGGAGGAGGAGGAGGAGGAGGAGGAGGAGGAGGAGGAGGAGGAGGAGGAGGAGGAGGAGGAGGAGGAGGAGGAGGAGGAGGAGGAGGAGGAGGAGGAGGAGGAGGTGGTGGTGGTGGTGGTGGTGGAAGGAGGAAGAATATAAGGAGGAAGGAAGAAACCACTACCTGTTGCTCCATTTGCATGTGGAAAGAATAATATAAAGAAGTTTTTTTTTTCTTCTTCTTCTTCTTCTTCTTCTTCTTCTTCTTCTTCTTGCAGTGAGAAGGAAGAGGAAGAGGTGAGAGGTGAGGATGTGATGGTGGTGAAGACAGTGTCGTGTATGGCCCAGTGTCCTTGTCTTTTATGTATACCATGTGGGCTTTTCACGGGAGTTTATGGGCTAAAGGGGGTACTTTTTTGTGGTACCTCCTATCTCAAAGCCCACCCGCTAGGAAACCGTTGCCGCGAGTGAGGAAGCCCAACCTACACTCGGACCGTTGACAGGATTTGAACCCGTGCGCTTGGAGACCCCTCGGACCCTAAAGCACGCATGGTTCCACTGTACCACAACAAGTACATTGACATTGACCTCGCCAGGTTTTCTTCCTATTCTTCTTTATTTTCCTCCTCTTCCTTCTCATCTTCATCTTTTTGTTTTTCCTTTGTCTCAGTTTCCACTCCTCTTTCGTTTTCTCTTACTTCATCTTGCTTATTTTCTTTTCTTACTTGTTTTGTCTTTCACGGTTATTTTTTTATTATCTTCTATTTTCTTCTTTCTTTTCTTTTTTTTAGAATGCTCTTTTTCTTATTCTATTTATCATTATTATTATCATCATCATTTTCTTCTTTTGTCTCTTCCTTCCTTCATTCTTTCTTTCATTATCTGTCTCTTTCCACTTTTTTCTTGCTCTTGTTCTTGTTTTTTTTGTCCTTGTTCTTTTCTTTTCCTCTCCATCTTTCCTCTCACCACCATTAACACTTTCTCCTCCTCACCACCACCACTAACAACAACAACAACAACAACAACAACAACAACAATATAATCTCTACAAAAAAAATCCTCTATGTACGTTTTTTTTCCATCTACATATTATTTTTATTTATTTATTTATTTATTGTTTTGTCAAGCTGAAGAATCTCCTTGCACATTTTCTTCCCTCAAGTCGCCATCAGCGCGTTGAATTTCTCTCTTAGCGTCGCATCGGAGCGTGTACAGCCGTCACCGTCACCTCACAGCTGTTACCGAGGTGTCTCCATGCTAAACACTTGACTTGCCGTGTGTGTGTGTGTGTGTGTGTGTGTGTGTTATTTATTCGCTGGAATATTTTTAGTGGTGTTGGTGATGGTGGTGATGGTGGTTGTTGTTGTTGTTGTTGTTGTTGTTGTTGTTGTTGTTGGTGGTGGTGGTGGTGGTGGTGGTGGTGTTGCCGTTTTCGTTCTTCTTGTCTTTATTTTTGTTCTTGTTCTTGTTCTTCTTTTCCTTCTTCCTTTCCATCGCCGTTCCCGTAATTTTGTCCTTGTTCCATCTTCCTTTTCGTCCTCCTCCTCCTCCCTCCTACTCCTCCTCGTCTTCCTCCTCCTCCTCCTCCTCCTCCTCCTCCTCCTCCTCCTCTTGTTGTCGTCTGCATCCGCATCCTACTCCAAGTTTTCGCCATCTTCACCTCCTCCTTCTCCTTCTCCTCCTCCTCCTTCTCCTTCTCCTCCTCCCCATCCTTCTCCTCATCCTCGTCCTTCCATTCTTCCTCCCTCCAGCGTGGCGTGAATTGCATCGCGCCTCTCCTCTCCTCGAATCCTCTCGTTAGATCTGCCTCATTTTCTCATTTCTCTCTATTTTCCTCTCACCTCAAGTAGGGAAGAGTAGCCCACACTTGACCTGTCCCCTCCTCCTCCTCCTCCTCCTCTTCTCTTTCTTTCTCTTTTTGCCCACTTCACACCACCACTACCATCAGCTCTCTCTCTCTCTCTCTCTCTCTCTCTCTCTCTCTCTCTCTCTCTCTCTCTCTCTCTGCAGTAGAGAGCTCTTAAGGCCGCTAGATAACGCCTTGTTGACCTCCGTTTGACCCTCAGCGCTGGCCAGATAGTCTGGCTGGGCCCATCCTGCGTAATGTGATGCCGGCTTGGGTTGCTTATTGTTCTTGATCCTCCCGTAAGATACTACTTCGCTTTGTATATGTGTGAGGGGTACTAGTGGTGGTGGTGGTGGTGGTGGTGGTGGTGAGTGGCTGGATAAAGGTGTGTTGGGTTCGTTTGGTTGGGGTGAGTTGGGTTGGTTTTGGTTGTGAGCTGTGGGGTGATGGGGTGCTTGTGTGTGTGTGTGTGTGTGTGTGTGTGTGGGGTATGGTAGGGTAGGTGAAGATCAGAAAAATAGAGCAACACATTTGACTACACATATCGAAATACAGAAATATTTTGTGGTATGCGGCAAAAAAAAAAAAAATATTTAGAGAAATATATGATTGAATAATAAACGCGAGGAAAGATGACAAGGGCAACGAAAGAAAGGTAAGCAAGTGAAAGGAAAAAAATAATAGAAAAGAGGAAGATGGTGAATATGCCAGGATTAGAATGGCGAGAGAGGATGACAAGGGTAAGGGAGAAGAGGTAAATAACTGAAAGGGGAATAGTAATAAAGAAAATACTCAGGTAAACAAATATTTACCATCGCTGAGAGTGTAGTGATAGGAAGCCTGAGGTGTGTTTGGGGGAGGACGAATCTGAGGAGGAGGAGGAGGAGGAGGAGGAGGAGGAGGAGGAGGAGGAGGAGGAGGAGGTGGGGATGACTCAACTGAAGGAGAGATGTACAGTGATGGTGCTGGTGTGTTAGGACTCGAGGCTTTAGACTCAAATTTAAAATAGTCCCTAATTTTTTTCTTTTCTTTTCATAAGGTTTAAGTAATACGAGCGAAGACTGCCATGGTAGAGGAGCGGAGAGCTTTTTGAGTCTTGCAGTGAAAATATTAGTTCATGTTTAGAGTTTGATGTGGGAAACTAGTGAAGAATTTAGACTCGTAAAAGTTTTAAGTAATAAATGTCAAGACTTGAGAGCTGTTGATGTGTGAGGGGATTGGAGCCTTTAGGATTTAGCAAATTTGAAGTAACCGTTTAAGTAATGAAATCTTACAAATTAAATATTATGTCTTGGACTTTAAAATTGGTGATGTGTCAAAGAAATGAAGACTTTAAAGCCTTGTGGATATGAAATAATCTTTTGCCTGGATTTTAAAATTTGACGATAAGAACGAAAGTTTAGTCTCAGGAATACGAAATGTTCTTTAATGCATGACTAGTTTGGAATTAGGTAATGCGGACGAAGACTAAAATATTATAAATTCACAATAATCCCTAATGACCAGACCTTCAAACGAGATAATATGGACTAAATCAAATGAAGACGCTCCGTGACTCCTGCTTAGAGTTTCAAATTAGATGATATGAAAACAACATAACTACTAAAGTTTCTCTAACACGCTTAGTTAGTTAGGTAATTATTCATTTTTACCAATTAGTTTGTCCATCATTTATTCATTTTCTATTCTTTTTCCACAACGATAAGACGACAATTTACCACATTAAAAGTCATCAAATAAACACTTTGCAAACCTCAAATGAATTAGACAAATAAATATACCACCGCCACCACCACCACCACCAGAAGTATCCCCCAGATTTAAAAGAAAAAAAATGGTAACAACAATAAGATAATGAAAATAATAAAAAGTCAATAATAATATTAATAAAATGATAGTAATAGTAATAATAGTTATAATTATAATAATGATAATAACAACAACAATGATAATAATGATAATAATAATAATAATAATAATAATAATAATAATAATGATAATAATAATAATGATAATAGAAGCAGCAGCACCAGCAGCAGTAGTAGTAGTAGTAGCGGTAATAGTACTAGTAGTAGTAGTAGTACTAGTAGTAATAGTAGTAGTAGTAATGATAATAGTAATAATGGTGATAATGATTATAATAATAATTGTAGTAGTAATAATAATAATAATAATAATAATGATAATTATAATGATAATGACTGATAGTAATAGTAGTAGTAGTAGTAATAATAATAATAATAATAATAATAATAATAATAATAATAATAATAATTAGTAATAGTAATAATAGTAATAATAATAAAAATAATAATAATATTGATAATGGTAATAGTCCTGTAATAACAATAACAACAACAACAACAATAGCAAAATAAATAACTGAATGAATAAATAAACAAAAGAAAACACTTCTTCAGTCCACAAGTGCCCCGCGAGAGTTTATCAAGCAAGGGAGGCACTGGGAGATACTTTTTGGCACTGGCACAGTACATTAGGCATCGAGGGCCAAGAAGGGACCGGCGAGGCCATTAGAGGGAAATGGCCCGTCATCTTGCCAAGTGAATTTTAAAAAGACCCGCGTGATTCCCTCCAGTGAGACCATTCATTAGGTGCAGAGAGAGAGAGAGAGAGAGAGAGAGAGAGAGAGAGAGAGAGAGAGAGATGGAAACCGAAAACCAAGAATATTAAAAATCACGGCATGAAAGATATTAACAATAAATAATAATAATAAACGAAAATAAGCAAATAAATTAGATCTAAATTCCTGTAACAACAAAATAGATAGGCCTATAATAAGAAGAGTCACAAGTCAGTAAATAACAAACACAACTATAAGCAAACCAATACTTGTTGCAGTTATAAAGAGAGAGAGAGAGAGAGAGAGAGAGAGAGAGAGAGAGAGAGACTGATAAGGAGACTAAATTACATGGCAGTAGAGATCATTAGGAGATAACTTGATGCCGAGAGGTAATGAGGAAAGAATATTAATGAAACTGAGACTGATATTAATGGACGAAGAAAAAAATATATAAAGAGTTCATTAGAAAGCAACAGGAAGGAGTGACATCAGTGGCGACCATTAAGCTTTTTGAAGTGGCCTGGCTTCCACTCAGCTTTGTCAAAATGAGCTTTGGGTTTTGTACAAGACAGTTTTGAAAGATGCAACAGTTATGAGTTTTTTTTATTTTTTTTTTTTAGGATCATGTGAATTTGTTGTTTGTTGCTTCGTTTATTTAATTTTAACGATATTGTGAGCAAATGTTTCCTTGATTTATTTGATTTCATCCATTCTTTTTTATCATATTCTACTGTTTATTTCCTTTTAACGGTATTGTGAGCAAATGTTTCCTGGATTTATTTCATTTTATCCTTTCCTTTTATCATATTCTACTGTTTATTTCCCCTCCGGAGGTTATTCTTATATGATTACAATACACCAATTCATCTTTCACCCTTCTCCGTAAATCCGTTTAGTCTTCTTTTAAACCTCCACGTTGCCTCACCACCGATGTATCAAATGAAAGGAAAGGTCACAGTCAGAGTTAAGAAAAAGGGATTAGTAAGAAAAAAAAGAGACTGCAGTGAGTGTATGCTTGAAAATAAGAATTAAACACTGAAATGAGGAGTGGCATTAATTAAAACGAGGGAGGAAGGGAATTGGAAGATGCAGGAACACTGGCAAAAGTCGTGCAAAGTTGTTATCAAGGGAGGGGAGCGCGGGACACCTCCAAAACAATAGATAACTTAATAAACCAGGCAAGGGAAGTGAGATAGACGTACTAGTTTAAAAAGACTAATAAATAACTTTGTGAAAAGAAAGCGGAGAAGGAAAGTAAGTAGTTTTTAAGCAAACTAAGTAGTTTTTAAAGAAATGTTGAAAAATAATAATAAAAAGCAATAGATAAGTTAATAAGCCAGGCAAGGAAAGTGAGATAGACGTACTAGTTTAAAAAGACTAATAGGTACATTTATGAATAGAAAACGGAGAAGCAAAGTAAGTATCTAAAGAAATATCGAAAAATAATAAAAAGCAATAGGTAAGATAATAAGCAGATCAAGGAAGGTGAGGTGAAGGGAATATGAAATAGACACAGTAGTCAGAGAATAGCACTAGGTGACTCAGAGATGTAAATGGAGGAATTACAAAGATACATACAACACTGAAAACATGAAAAGAGAAAAAGGAAGTAAAGTAAATAGATATGAAGAAGAGAGGTATGGGACTACTAGAGAGAAAAAAAAATAACTCAGATATATAAAAAATAATGGGTAATAGAGTTAAAATACCTTGTAAATATGGAAATTTGTATAGCGTGAGTTATTGGAGAGACAAACAATAGATAATGCAATATGTAACGAGAGAAAAGTGAAATGAAGTGAACGTGAAATAGATTAACTAACTTGAAAGAAATAGTATTATATAACTTTACGAATATTTAGAGGGAAGCGAAATATCAGAAAATTATAAAATACGACATTGAGGATTGAACAGAAATCATAAATGCCTTTACTAAGAGAGAGAATATAGAAATGATGTTTAAAAAGTGTGAAATTAAAAGATAGAATCAAAATAATCTCATAACAAATAATAAAGAAAGAGATCAGATAACAAATACACATTCAATAATAACAAAAAACGAGAAACAAACAGAAAAACAAAAAAAATGTAAAAAAATATGTATGAAAGAACCAGAGAAAGAAAACGGAAAAGAGACATTACTCCACAATAAAGAAAACGAGAGAGGGAGAGGGAGAGGGAGAGGGAGAGAGATGATGACCCATAAAAACACTAAATGCAAATAGGAAGCAGACTTAATTACCAAATAAAAAAGGAAGAAGGAAAATTTAAAAAATGCACGATATGGAAAATTAGCAAGGGAAAGCTGGGTAGAGACTGCAATAAAATGGAGACCGTTCAGAGAGAGAGAGAGAGAGAGAGAGTACAAAGGCAATGTTTAAGGAATCATTAGTGAAAGAAAGAAGGGAATATTAAGGAGGGTGCACTTAGCAAAAAAAAAAAAACGAGGAGGAGGAAGAAGAGAAGGAAGATGAAAGCTATAAAAAGAAAGGAAAAACTTGAAGAACATGAGATAATGAGGAGATAAAGAGAGAAAGGAGCATATTCTGGACGACTGAAGGAAAGATGAAAAAGAAGAAAACAAGAAAGAAGAAGAAAATAGATTATCTCCAGTATAGAAGAGAATCGTACTGAGGAAACGAAAATTAGAAGGCATTGAAGAGGATAGGAGATAAAAATTTGAAAAAGAATATAACAAAGTAGAGAAAAAAGAGAAAAAATGCAATAAAGATGATAGGAGATGAACATTAAAGATCATACAAAGAGAGCAAGAATATGTACACTATAAACCAAAGTGACAATGGACACTTTTAGAGAGGAACAGAAGACAAGAGGGAAGAAAATAGTGAATAGATATGATAAACGTGAGATGGAAGAAAAAAAAAAGAAAGTCGTGAAAGGAATATGGAGGAAAACAAGCGCTGTATGAAAAAGTGAGATATTTTAAGATCGTAACAGATGCAGAAGACAATAAAAGGGAAATAGTGAATGAGTAAGATGAACGTGGGAAAGAAAAAGAAATAATGAAAACGAATGGAGGAAAAAAATATAGGACAGAATACAGATAGAGAGGAGAAATTTAAAGACCCTGAAAGGACAAAACTTATAAGAAAAGACATGGTGAGGAAATAAGATAAATGAACTCTGGAAAAGGGGAAAGAATATTGTTAAAAAACGAGACGAGTTATGCAGGATTAAGAAAAAATATGATGCAAAGAGAGACTAAAGTTAGCAAGTTAGAAAGACTGAGAGAAATAATGGAGAAACGAAAAGGGGGAAGGATGTAAAGCAGAAAGAACACAGGAGAGCTGTATAGCATTAAAAAGGGAGGAATGATGAAACGGAAAGAAGGATGAAGAGGAGGAGGAAGAAGAGGAAAAAGATGAAGGAGCAGAAGGATACATGGAGAAATGACAAATATTAATAAGAAAACGGCGAAGGATGAACGACGAAGGAGAAAAGGGAAGCCAGGAGAAGGCAGTATAGAAAGGAAGGATGAGAGAGCAGTAGGAGGAAGAGGCAGAAGCTCCAGCAGCAGCAGCAGGAGTGGGGCGTCCCGCGGTGAGAGGGCGAGAGGGGCAGTCACGGCGGGTACGGAGTTAAAGGTGATGTCAGCAGAGAAGCCCCCTTGCTGCTAGATTATTGATGATTCCCGCCCGCCGCCCGCAAACCCAAGCCATCCCAAGCCATCCCAAGCCAGCCCAACCCAGCTCAAACCCACTAACCCACTACCCATCCTACCTTCATCTCTCCCCCATCCTCTACCTCTTCAAACTTTTATGCACACACACTAATCCAAGCCAGTCCAAGCCCACTAACCCAGTACCCACTCCCCTCCCTCGCCCACCCCCTTCCCCCACACCCTTAACTTCCTAAAACTTTCACCTCCAGAAAAAAAAAAAAAATTCGGTCTTGTTTTCAAATTTGAGTGTGTAGCGGCGAGAATTTTGCCTGTTATTTGAGTCTAAGAGAGTTTGTTTTTCATTTTACCGGCTTACATCTCCTTATTCTCCTCTTATCCTATCCTCTTCCTCTTTCTCTCATTTGCGTTTGTTTCTGTTCTGAATGCAACTGTTCAGGTCTGCATAAAAGCTTCGGCTTGACGGACCTGCCTTATCAATATCAGTATTTATTGTACAACTTATATATCTTGTCAATCAAGAGGCGAATAAAGATGTCAGTATCAATATCAATAGCAATATTTTCTCCTCTTCCTTATCTTCCTTCCTCTGCTCCTTCTCCTTCCTCTTCCTCTTCTTAAAAATTCCTCCGTAGAAAGATGAACTTCTTATAATCAAACACTATTCCTTCAAAATGAGAATTCTGTCAATTTTTTTTCAAACCGTAGAAATTTTTTTTAGTGGGAAGTCTAATTTTTTTTTATTTTTTTTTATTGTATGGTCATTTCGTGTCCCATTATCTCCTTCACCTTTTCTAACACCACTCTCAAACGAATAAATATTCACCGTTCCAGATCTAAGTCTTTTATTGTATGATCATTTCGTGTCCCATTCTCTCCTTCACCTCTTCAAACATAACCTTCAAACAAACAAATATTCACCGTTCCAGAACTGAGTGCCTGCCAATGAAATTTCCTTATATTTTGAAGTCTGAGTTTACATTTCTATTGCAAAAAAAAATCTTACTTCATCTTTCCATTCCAACATTTCATATTTGTTCGCTTCTTCTGACTTGAGTGAGTGGTGTGTGAGCTTTCTGATTTATTCATTAGGGGTGTAAGGCGTGTTTGTTTTGAATTAACTAAACTCTTTCCACCTTAAACTTCATCGTTACAAAAATTATAAAAAGTATTCACGTTTCGAAATTATGAATTTGTAATATTTTGAAAGATATTACTCTCTCTCTCTCTCTCTCTCTCTCTCTCTCTCTCTCTCTCTCTCTCTCTCTCTCTCTCTCTCTCGTGCTATTATTATTTCTCTGTCCCCTCTCTTTCAAGTGGTCCGCCCCGTGTTATAAATCAGGCGCAGGTGTTGAAGGGGGCGAGGTGGCGGTGTGCAGGTTGGCAGTCTGGCTGTTGACGTGCGGCGCTGCTCCTTGCTGTGTGAGGCGCTGGAATCGGATCTGGCGGCGTATTTATAGGACCTGTAAAGAAAACTCACCTCTCTCTCTCTCTCTCTCTCTCTCTCTCTCTCTCTCTCTCTCTCTCTCTCTCTCTCTGACACACTTTTATTTATCATCCTATCTCACCATCGCAGCAAATTCCATCTCGAGATTTACAAACATCATTCGACCCCCCAAACGTCATCAAGGCTTAGGCTCTGCTGGAGGACGGGCAGGAATGGGTGGCGGGGCGTGAGGAGGGGTGGGAATGGGCGGCGGGGCGTGAGGAGGGAATGGAGTGGGTGGCGTGGCGGGAGGGCGATCTGGAGAGGCTGGTGGGGCGGCTGACGCAGGGAACACTCTTGTAGACCTCTCCGCCTGAGCTTCGTTTTCTATTTACTTGATATCAGGGGTTTAATGGGCGACTCTTCTATTGTATTATTGGTGAGTTGCTATTTTATTATTTTATTTTATTTATTATTTTTTTTCTTTGTGATGGTGGTTCTTTTCTTGTTCTTGTTTTTCGTCTCGTTGTTGTTGTTGTTGTTGTTGTTGTTGTTGTTATTTTTCCAGGTTTCGCTATGAGTGTTTTTCTTATTGATCTTCGTTTCTTTAATGCCTCACTTATTTATTTTCCTCTTCTTCTTCTTCTTTTTCTTCTTCTCTGCCATCCTTCCTCCCTCCAACATACCTTTTAATCTTCTTTTCTTCCTTCCTCCTTCCTCCTTCCCTCCCTCCTTCTGCCTTCTAAAATAGTAAAGAGAAAAAATGAGAAAAAACATATACAGCTTTTCAAAATATTCACGAGCGCCCAACTGACACTAGTGACATCTGGTGGAGACTTCAGGAGTTAGGCCCTCACACTCCTGCCTTCCCCACAGTTCCCAATACAGGTGACGGGGTTTAGGCGATCTCTGACCCTTGGGGAGTGAGAGGGAAGCGGGAAGGAAGGGCAGGAGAGAGTGGGAGTGGGGAAAGGAGAATTTAGAGAGAGAATATAAGAGAGTAAAGGGAAAAATGGGGATAGGAGAGAGGAAAAAGGGAAAGGAGAGTCTAGTTACAGGGAAAACTAGGAAACGTATAGGGAAATTGTAAGAACTGTTTTGTCGTGGAGTGGAGTTTGTTGCTGGTATTGTTGTTTTTGTTGCTGTTGCTGTTATTGTTCTTTTATTGTTGTTATTTTATGTTTTGTTCGTTTTTTTTTTCTTCTTCTTCTTCTTCTTCTTCTTCTTCTTCTTCTTCTTCTTCTTCTTCTTCTTCCTAACAAAAAAAAAAATTCAGTTTACACAAATGGCTAAAGGAAACTTTAAGGACAAATAAAGGGAACTTTCCTCCTCCTCCTCCTCCTCCTCCTCCTCCTCCTCCTCCTCCTCCTCCTCCTCCTCCTCCTCCTCCTC
Organism: Portunus trituberculatus; assembly: GCF_017591435.1. Lineage (NCBI taxonomy): Eukaryota > Metazoa > Arthropoda > Malacostraca > Decapoda > Portunidae > Portunus > Portunus trituberculatus. The sequence continues at coordinate 13,996,835 of NC_059277.1, forward strand.
CTCCTCCTCCTCACAGAAATAGAAGGAAAACACAGGCTGGACTGGAAATTTATGGGAAACTTTTAAACCTTAGAGAATTTGGGAACTGAAAAAAACAAAGAAATTTGAAGAAGAAAATGAGAAAAGAAAAATAGATTGTAGGAAAAGTTAATGAAAATGAAATATAGGGGCTAGTTTTTCATCATTGTTTCTTGTATTTTCTTCCTTTTCTTTCCTGTTCTCCTCTTCTTTTTTGACGTCTCTCTTTCCTCTATTCCCCTTCTCCTCCTCTTCATCATCATCACCTTCATCATCGTTTTCGTCTTTCTTCATCATCATCATCATCTTTTTCTTCTTCTTCTTCTTCTTCTTCTTCTTCTTCTTCTTCTTCTTCTTCTTCTTCTTCTTCTTCTTCTTCTTTTTCTTCTCTTTTGTTCTTCTTCTTCTTCTTCTTCTTCTTCTTCTTTTCTTCTTCTTCTTCTTCTTCTTCTTCTTCTTCTTCTTCTTCTTCTTCTTCTTCTTCTTCTTCTTCTTCTTCTTCTTCTTCTTCTTCTTCTTCTTCTTCTTCTTCTTCTTCTTCTTCTTCTTCTTCTTCTTCTTCTTCTTCTTCTTCTTCTTCTTCTTCTTCTTCTTCTTCTTCTTCTTCTTCTCCTTCTCCTTCTCCTCCTCTTCTTCCTTCACCACCACGACCACCACAGCCTCCTCCTCATCCTCTTCGTTCATTCATCTCTTCCTAATCGTTCTTGTTGCTTTCCTCTCCTCTTGCTCCTCTTCCCTCACCACCACCACTGTTCCTCCTCCTCTTCCTCCAGTGTCTTAGAAAAGTTTATAAAAGAAATTACAGTAAATGAAAAGTAAATACGAGGCTCGGAAGGGAAGAAAAAGAATAAATAGAGATGAAACGTGAAAAATGAAAATGGTTAGTGAAGCGAGACAGCGGCGGAATCCGGTTAGCGGTCGAAATGGACGTGAGGGAGACGATATAGCATGAATTAGCCACTGATACTCTCTCTCTCTCTCTCTCTCTCTCTCTCTCTCTCTCTCTCTCTCTCTCTCTCTCTCTCTCTCTCTCTCGAATCTTCAATTTAACTTTCCTCCTCAAAATAGAAAAAAAATGAAGAGTGTAAGGGAAAAACAGAAAAGGACAGAAAGGAAGACGAATAGGGAGGGAAACCAATGAAGAAAATTAAGGCAGATACATTTCCAAAAAAAAAAAGAAAAGGAAATTAATGAAAAGGGAAAGAAAAAAGGTTCATCCATGTTGAAAGAAGGAAAAAGGAAAAAAATAGGGGGAGAGGTAAAGGAATAGACGTGATGGAGAGGAGGGCACAGAAATTCACCACCGACACTTGTCCTCCATCATGAACTATCGTACGTCCCTCCTGGTCCACCCACACACCACAAATAAAGCGACGAAATAAAAAAGGTGAGGGGAGAGAAAAAAGACAAAAGAAGAGGAAATAAATAGAAAAAAAACATGCCGTCCTACTTAGAAATTGGGAAAAAAACAGCCCTCCAAAAATGGCAAAAAATAGAGATAGAAACACAAACGAAAAGGAGAGAAATTAAGAACTGCTTTGCTTAAAACGGGAAGGAAAAAAAAAATGGAAGTCAATGAAGAAAACATCCTCTTGCATAAAAAGAAGAAAAAAAAATAGAAATAGAAAGTATCCTACTCCTCAGGACTGTGGAGGAGATAAGGTCTGGAAAGGAAGGGATGAGGAGGAGATAAGGTTTGGAAAGGCAGGGATCAGGAGATAAGGTCTGGAAAGGCAAGGTCCGGAAAGGCAGGATTGAGGAGATAAGTCATGGAAAGGCAGGGATGAGCAGATAAGGTCTGGAAAGGCAGGGATGGAGAGGAGATAAGGTCTGGAAAGGCAGGGCTAAGGAGATAAGGTCTGGAAAAGCAGGGATGAAGAGATAAGGTCTGGAAAGGCGGGGATGAGGAGATAAGGTCTGGAAAGGCAGGAATGAGGAGGAGATAAGGTCTGGAAAGGCAGGGCTGGAGAAGAAATAAGGTCTGGAATGGAAGGGAAGAGGAAGAAATAAGGTCTGGAATGGAAGGGAAGAGGAGGAAATAGGATCTGGAAAGGTAAATCTGAAAAGGAGATAAGCTATGGAAAGGAGAGTCTGAAGAGGAGATAAGGTATGGAACGGAGGGTCTGGGTGGGGAGGAGATAAGGTCTGGAAAGGCAGGGGTGGGGAGAGGACGGGAGGGAACAGGGACTGGAAAGGTCAAGTGGCGCCGCGCACTGAGAGTCTGGAAGTCCTGGAGGGTTTGTGTGCCTCATTCCATTACGCGGAGGTAAACACTGAGCCGCGGGGAGAGAGAGAGAGAGAGAGAGGAGAGGGAGAGGGAGAGGAGAGGAGAGGGAGAGTGGAGTGTGTGAGAGGGACGGGGAGGAAGAGAGTGTTAGAGGAAATGGAGAAGGAAAGAAGAGTAAAGACGCAGAAATGAAGGACAACATTAGAAAGAAATGGTGTTAAGAGTGATAAACATGTAAGAGAGAGAGAGAGAGAGAGAGAGAGAGAATGTGTGTCTTGATTTTCTTTTTACTGTACCATTTTTATCTCCTTCCGTCTTCTTTTCATGTTTACTTTCCTTCTCACTTATTCCTCTGTTTCTTCTCTCTATCTTTTTCTATCCTTCGTTCCTCACTCCTTCCTTTCCTTTCCCTTACCATTTCATTCTATTTCCTATTCCTTTCCTCTTCCTTTCCTTCTTATCCATCTTCCCTTCAGTATTCCCTTTATCAGATTTTCTACTTATCTTTCGACCTTCCTTCCTATTCCTTTTCTCAATCATCTTATCACACTTTCTCATCCTTTTTCTTTAATTCCATTTTTATACATTTTTCTTTTCCATCACCATCACATTTTGTCCCGTATTAAGAAACTCTTGCTCTCTCGCAGCGACTATTTTCAAAGGCCACAGAAATGATCAGCTGGGTTTTTAAGAGTGTTTCGCTTATCAGTCATGCAGAAATTGTATTAATATCTCACTAGAAACGAAGAAACATTTTTATAAACACGTGTGCCTTCAAGTAAAGTGTTCGGAATGTATAGTGAGGTTCGACGGAAAAGTGTCTTGATAATATGGCTCTTTCTCTCCAGTTTTCCTCCTTAATTATTTTTTTTCCACCATTCTACACACCGTCTTTCAGTAGTTTAGTTAATATTTTCATCCACCTTTTTACTTTTTCCTTCCCCCGTCTCTTCGTCTCCCTTTCCAGAGTTTCCACCGTCTCTCCGCCCCTCCATCGGTCTTCCTCTCAGCCCACACTACTCTGTCTCTGTCTCTCTTCTCTCTCCTCTTTTCTCTTTTCTCTTTTCCTTTCGAATCCCCTGCTTCGTCTCTCCGTCTTTCCATCTCTCCTCTTTTCCAGTCCTACCCACTCCACTCTCTCTCTCTCTCTCTCTCTCTCTCTCTCTCTCTCTCTCTCTCTCTCTCTCTCTCTCTCTCTCTCTCTCTCTCTCTCTCTCTCTCTCTCTCTCTCTCTCTCTCTCTCTCTCTCTCTCTCTCTCTCTCTCAATGGACCGTTCTGAAAGCCCTGGCGTCTTTTTCCACGACAGGGAGTCAGTAGGCATTGCATTAGTAAGAGAGAGAGAGAGAGAGAGAGAGAGAGAGAGAGAGAGAGAGAGAGAGAGAGGTGGGCGAAGGAATGAAATGTGAAGCGATTATAAGAAGAGGGAAGATTAGAAGAGTAAGAAAGGTAAAAGGAAAGGAAGGCAGAGGAGAGAGAGAGAGAGAGAGAGAGAGAGAGAGAGAGAGAGAGAGAGAGAGAGAGAGAGAGAGAGAGAGAGAGAGAGAATAGGAAAAAAAAGGGAAAATACTGGAGAAGGAATGGAAGGAGGAAAGGAATGAAGAAGGAATCTGTTTGTGTGTGTGTGTGTGTGTGTGTGTGTGTGTGTGTGTGTGTGTGTGTGTGTGTGTGTGTGTTTGTGTGTAAATCACCATCGTCGTCTGCTGGTCACCCAGCCAGCCTTCCTCATTCGGACCGATCTTCGGGTAGAACTGAGACCACAATACACTCCACACACCAGGAAAGCGAGGCCACAACCCCTCGAGTTACATCCCGTACCTACTTGCAGCTAGGTGAACAGGGGCTACACATTAAGAGCCGCGCCCATTTGCCTCGCCGCGCCCAGGACTTGAATCCGGGCCTTTTCGGTTGTGAGCCGGGCGTGCTAACCACTACACTACGCGGTGTGTGTGTGTGTGTGTGTGTGTGTGTGTGTGTGTGTGTGTGTGTGTGTGTGTGTGTGTGTGTGTGTGTGTGTGTGTGTGTGTGTGTGTGTGTGTGTGTGTGTGTGTGTGTGTGTGTGTGTGTGTGTGTGTGTGTGTGTGTGTGTGTGTGTGTGTGTTTGCCTGTGGTTGTTCGTGCATGTGTGCCCATCCATACCGACCAACAGTTTTCATAATAACGTAATAACTTTTCCACATTAACGCAGTCATTTTTCCCTACATTAACATCCACGTCTGCAAATTACGATGAAAATGTATAATGGCCTTTTTATTTCCCCGGTTTTTCTATTACCTTTCTCTTCATTCACCGGGGCATACGATTTTATCCTTGGTTTGCTGATAATTAGGTCAATCATATTCAAAACAATACTCGTGATCCGTGACTGATTGCATATTGGCGGCGGGAAAAAATAACCTCTTATGAACGCGGTGAATGGAGAGCATCGGCCACTAAACCTGCCCCGAACCGCCGCATTGACTTGACTAATGAACAGCAGCCGAGCGTATTGATATTTTGAGGGTATTCATGTATTATGTACCTCTGGCCTGCTCTGTATCGTGTAACGGGGTAAGATAATAGATGGTTATTATGTTTTTTTTGTAGAATATTCAGCTTTTTATTTAGTGATTCCAGCTAAGGATGATAATGCACTTTTCCAGGTATTTTCATCCTTCTTGTATATTTAAAAGTGCAGGATAATTGTACACTTTATAATTACTTTTGCATACTTTTTTGTTACTTATTGGTTATTTTTTTTCTTGCTACTTTTTTTTTATTATCGTTATTATTTTCTTCAGCGTTCTGCATTTCTTACATTTCAGTGGTAAAGGTAATAAGACACTTTCCTGGTTTATTTTGGGTTTGCTCTGTATTATGCGAAGGAGTAAGATAATAGAACAACCTTAGATTCCATCAGGTGACTTAATGAATTAATCAACGGTCAAGATGTCCTGCAGGAAATTTATCTACGAAGAAAAACAACCGCAGACGAGGTAGGAGAGGTGGAGTTTGAGCAAAACTGAGGAGGAGAGGAATCAAGACCCCACTTCCTGCTGTGACGTTCGGAAAGGTCCGGTCGGTGAGGAACAAAATAGATGAATTTGCTGCAAACTGTAAGTACATAAGGGACTACCGAAAAAGTGGATTCATAGCATTAACTGAGACGTGGCTTCAAGAAAAAGATGTGGATGTAACAGTGAATATAGATGGATTTTCATTTGGTAAGAGGAGACAGAAAGGACACAGTGAAGCAGAAAGGAGGAGGAGTCGCCGTGTATATCAACGAGAGATGGTGTACACAAGTCAACGTGAAGGAACGTGTATGCTGCGATGATCTGAAATATTTAGTGATAACCTGTCGACCATTCTATCTTCCTCGGGAGTTTAACAATGTAATTGTTATAACAATATATATCCCACCTCATGCTAGTGAAACGGTAGCCAGTGAAAAGCTGCTGAATTGTGTACAGAAATACGAAAATAATAACCCAGAAGGTATAGTGATTGTGCTAGGTGATTTTAATCATTGTGATTTTCAATCGAGCGTGCCCACTTATCAACAGACCGTAACGTGTCCCACGAGAGGAAGCGCTACAATAGATAAAATGTACTGTAATATCAGAAATGGTTATCGTGCATATCAAAAGGCAAAACTAGGTGATTCCGACCGCAATATGGTGTTTCTAGCACCAACATACATACAGAAACTTAAAAGTGAATCACATGAGAAAATTAGTGTACGAAACTGGAAAAATGAGGAAAATGTTACTCTCCAGAGGTGTTTTGAATGTACGGACTGGGAAGCATTATATTCAGAAACAGAACGCATTAATTATAATTTAGATGTTTTCAACTCATATGTAAATTTCTGTACGGATATGATAGTTCCAAGAAAGGAAATAACTATATATCCTAATAATAAACCGTGGATTAATTCTGATATAAAAGCACTAGTGAAGGAAAAGAAAAGGACTTTTGGAAATGGTGATAGAAACGGTGGTGCGGAAATACAAAGACAATTAAAAAGGAAAATAAATGACGCTAAACATGCATATAAGATTAAAATAGAAAATCAGTTTAAGTCATGACATAACATAACATAACATAACATAAATAATGGGATAACAAAGGGCCACCAGGGCCCATCTAGGTTATCCTGTATCAGTCGCACAGCGACCTCGTCATCAGTACTTAAAGATACACTTACAAGTACACAATACATTATATACTAATTCTAAATATTTGGCCCATTAACAGGGGTAAGTCCTGCAGGGAATTCCTCTACAATCTGTGATCCCCATACATGGGGATCATGTCTTGTTTAACTATAGTAAATTTCTTATAAAAACTATCATTCAGCGCTATACATAATTATAAATCTAATAAATTTAAGTGCTTATCTAATCTGTTTTTAAACATTGTCAAACTAGTGCTATTTACAACGCTCTCTGCCAATGCATTCTAGAAGTCTACCACCCTATGACTAAAGAAATATTTTCTTATATCTAACCTGCAGCCTTGCTTTCTAATCTTCCTGCCATGATTTCTAGTCCTACTTCCCTCCTCTAAGGTAAAGAAAGATCTCACGTCTATGTAGTTTGTATTTGAGAACATTTTGAATAACTCTATCATATCCCCCATAAAGATGCCTGGAATTTGGTGAAAATGTTGTGTGGTTCTAAGAAGAGGAAACTGAGAATAGACCCACCAAATGTCCACGAATATGTGAATAACTTGAACTCTTTTTATGCCAGATTTGATTTATATGATTTTAATGTACAATGTAAAAAAACTACGTCAATTGTCTATGGTATTGAACCGGAGCAAATAACTATTACACGAGAAGATACAAAGCGCTCTTTGAAGAGTATTAAATGTGGGAAAGCAGGTGGTCCAGACAATATAGGTTCAAAACAACTGAAATACTGTGCAGAACAATTCGTTAATCCTGTTTGGAATTTTTTTCAAGCCTCACTGGACTAGTCTGTGATACCAGATGTGTGGAAAAAATCGGAGATTATTCCTGTACCTAAAAATAATAATCTAAAAGATCTAAACGATCTGCGACCTGTTGCACTTACCCCTATTTTAATGAAATGTTTAGAGCACGTGGTGAAACCCCATCTTTGTAAATACATAGACTCAAAGCGAGATAATTTACAATTTGCGTATTGTAAAAACAGATGTGTTCAAGACGCCACATTAACACTACTTCATCCTATTTAGGAACATTTAGAAACCCGAGATACACAAGTTCGAATACTTTTTATAGATTTTAACAGTGCTTTTAACACTATTCAACCCCATTTATTACTAAATAAGCTATTAGAAATTAATGTAAATAGCAAACTCATCAAATGGATACATAGTTATCTTACAATGCAGACACAATATACTAAAATAAAAAAAATGTAAAATCTGATATTGTTACCACGAACACTGGGGCGCCTCAAGGATGTGTACTTGCTCCACTACGCTTTACACTATATACAAATGACTGCAGAAGTAACGTTCCCAGCTGTTCTATAATAAAACATGCAGATGACACCGCAATCATAGGTAAAATTAGTAACGACAATTCACGTGAGTTCTTGAAGCAAGTTTACGACTTTGTACTATGGTGTAAGTACAATTTCTTAAATCTAAATATAAAGAAAACAAAGGAAATGGTAATTGATTTCAGGAGAAATAACTCTATTCCGGATCCACTTGTCATAGCTAACGAGCAAGTTGAAAGAGTAAATGAATACAAATATCTTGGTGTCATAATTGACAACAAACTGACAGGATCTGCAAACACATCAAAGCTGTACAAAAAATGTAAACAGCGTATTCATTTTCTAAGAGTGCTAAGAAATATTCATGTAAATAAATCAATATTAATTTTATTTTATAAGGCTGTAATCGAATCAATTTTGTGCTTCGCAATTCCAGTTTGGTATGGATCTTTAACATGTCAAGACAAAAATAAACTAAAGAAAATTGTAAAGACCGCAGGCAAACTTAAAGTTAGAACTGAATGCTTAGACGAGGTATACAATACAATGGTAATAAAACAATTGGGGAAAATTATGAATGATGTTCAACATCCACTGCACTGTCAGTACAATTTCCTGAGATCGGGTAAGAGACTAGCACTCCTCAAGCTGCAAACAAGTAGATTTAGGAATTCTTTTATCCCCATGAGTATAAAGCTTTTTAATTCCTCAGTCCCTCAAAGAAGGATCTTTCTGTAATACGTTAAGGTAATATATATATATATATATATATATATATATATATATATATATATATATATATATATATATATATATATATATATATATATATATATTTTTTTTTTTTTTTTTTTTTTTTTTTTAATCATATGGATGAGCTACTGTATATGCCAAAATGATTTTCATGTATGTATATTCAATATGACATTAAAACTTACTTACTTACTTACTTAAAACCTGTGTAGCTTGAATGACACAGAGCCTTTTGAAATAGTGAAGATACTGCGGTAGAGTGTTTCAAAATAAAGACGTTGAAAGAAGAGAAAAACAAACTGAACCAGGCAGAGAGTTCAGAGTGCACCATAAACATACCAACTAAGACCACTCACACTTACTTATTGTTTGCTTGGTCTACGTAAGGAGCCTCAACTATACAGATCCTTTAGAAATAGTAAAAGTGGCATTCAACAAAGAGAAGAAACACAATGAACCAGACAGAGAGCTCCAGAGTGTACCACAAACAAACAAGCTAGGAACACTCA
>NC_059277.1:14010819-14013319 GCF_017591435.1 Portunus trituberculatus
TTATATTGCTTATCTATCTACTTTTCCAAGATCGCTGCCTAAACTCTTTCACGTGACCAAGAGAGAGGATGTGTAGATGTGGTGAATGTGGTGATGAGGATGGTGATGGTGATGCAGATTAGCGAAGTAATGGTGATGGTGACAGTGAGGAGGGTGGAGACAGAAAGGGTGGTTTAAATTAGTGTGATGGTGATAGTGGTGGTGGTGGTGGTGGTGGTGGTGGTGGTGGTAGAGGTGGTGGTAGAGCTTTAAAACTAGGGCGGTGGCAGTGATGGTGGTGATGGTGGTGGTGATGGAACTGGAGGGCTTTAAAGCTGGTGAGTGGCAGTGGTGGTGGTGGTGGCGTTGGTGGTGGCGGTAATGGTGGTTGTAGTGGTGATTGCAGTGGTATTGGCGATAGTATTGGTGATAGTATTGGTAGTGGTGGGATGATGGTGGTGGTATTGGTAGTTTTGGTAGTGATGGTGGTGGTATTGGTTGTATTGGTAATGGTGGTGATGGTGGTGGTGGCGGCAGTCTCGTGCGGGAAGGCGGCGCCCTGCTACGCTGTGGTTTAGAAAGTTGAAGTGTGGCCGTGCGGAACAAAGCATGCAGGCCTGGGCGTGATGGGCGTGGGCGGCGCGTCCGTGGGCAGTGCGCGTGTGGGTGGCATGGGTGGGTCGGCGAGGGCGTCCACGGAACGAGCGAGCCAGCGTGCTTAGAGGAACCCTTGTCATTACGCGACCAAAGCGGTGGTGGAGGGGAGATGAGGTGGGGATGATGGTGGATGGGTACTGCTTTGGTATGTGCTCTACACAGTCAACGTGATCTACCAGAGTCAAATTCTACTTTGGTATACGATCTCCATGTTTCATCTATTAATTATAGCCTGAATAGAATATTGTATGTATACACACATCTATCAAAAATTTTGTTAATAAAGATGATAGCAATAACAATAACAATAAACACATCAATAGTTATCAAACAAAGAGGCAGTGAAACGTACTTTCTTAGTGGCAGAGGCAATATTTGATTACAAAACTATTACAACTACATTACAGCGCCAATGAAAAGGCTCTCAGTGCGTCTTTCAAGTGAAATGTGGAAATATTAAGATATTGTGACGCTGTTCCACATTAATGTGGAAAGTATGTAGTTACTTCATCTTCCGAAGTTAGACAATAGCTATGTATTAGCAAAAGTATCGAGCTATGCTGGACATTTTATCAGAGAGGACCTGTACTGCTGGATATATTATCATTAGAGGTATGTACTAAGTAAACCGAAATAATGAAAACAAATTTAAATTAATAAATGAATAAATAAATAACAATGATTACGATGCGCGTGTCAGAGATAACGATGCGAGTTTCCACGATAACGATCCGAGTTTCCACGATAATGATCCGACTTTCCACGTTAACGATATGATTTTCCACCAGTTTCCACGATAGCAATCCGATTTTTCACGAGTTTTCACGATAACGATGCGATTTTCCACGATAAAGATGCGAGTTTTCACGATAACGATGCGTTTTTCCACAAGTTTCCTCGATAACGATGCGATTTTCTACGATAATCATGCAATTTTCTACGATAATGATGCAATTTTCCACGAGTTTTCACGATAACGATGCGATTTTCCTCGATAACGATGCGATTTTCCACGATAACGACACGAATTTCCACCATATCGGTATGATTTCAGTTTCCAAAATAACGATGCGGTTCCATGGTGACGTGGCGGGCGTTGTGATGCCTTGTATATGCCATTTTGCTGTACTTGTCTGCACAGGCACCAGGACGAACTCTTCCTCCCCAAGGGTCAGCCCCAACAGTCCCGTGGGTGTGAGGGCAGTGACGAGGCAACCTTGCCGCGCCTCACACGGGTCGCCATGAGCAATGACCCACCACACACCACGCCCCAGCCACTGTCATGAAATGAGCCCTCTCACCCCTAATGGAACCATCCCTCGTCTTGCCAGTGTCCTGTGCATGGCGCACAGCGTACCACACACTACGCCCCAGCCACTGTTATGAAGTGAGCCCTCTCACCCCTAAAGGACCCCCCTCGTCCTGCCAGTGTCTGGTGCATGACGCCCAGCGTGGCCTCGTTCATGGCAAGTTGTTCAGCCAGGTGCCATCACAATCAAGGGACCCATACACACCTTCCACCAGACTGTATGGAAGGAGCCTTTATCACCCCTTTACGACTCCCCCTATCTGGTGAATGACAGACATTGATCCCCTGCTCATGGCGACCCCATCCCTATTGTGAGGTAATGCAAGTGGATGACTATAGTGAAGCTTGATGCCGCCAAGGTAAAGAAAGCCCCTCTGCCAGTTCCCTGCCTTGGGCCCCAGACCGGACAAGACAGCCACCTCTCGCAGTGCGGCGCCCAAGGCCGTCACGGCCCTCAGCCAATTTTGGTCGAAACTTACCACATACGAAAGCACCAGTGATAGAGTTGATGGGGTTGTAGTAGTAGTAATAGTAACAGTAGTAGTAGTAGTAGTA
>NC_059277.1:14015819-14025819 GCF_017591435.1 Portunus trituberculatus
CCTTTTTATAGTTTTTGTTGCCCTTGGCCAGTTTTCCCCTCTTACATGAAAAAAAATGTGAGACAGATTCTTACATTCAGAGCAAACCCACCAAAAAAACAGCATCGAGTCTAACCTTCACATATCGCCTTAGAATCTGTACATTGTGTGCGCAGAACAAAACCCCCGAAGACTGTTGCTCCACCGGTGCACACACGAAACCAAGCACTCGACTTACACTGTCATTAGTCACATTTACAGCACTTTCATCTATCAAGAAGCGTAACTCATCCGTGAAACCTGAGAGGCTCGCGTGCTCACAGGCATCCCGACCCTCCTGAAGAAGCTAGTCATGGGGCGTGATTAGTGAGGGCGGGGAACTCGGCGCAAGACACTGTGAAGGGAAGGGAAGGGACGGAGGAGGAGGAGGAGGAGGAGGAGGAGGAGGAGGAGGAGGAGGAGGAGGAGGAGGAGGAGGAGGAGGAGGAGGTGGAGGGAGAGACAATGACGTAGACAAGACCTCGGCTCGCTGACAGTGATAATTACCGTCAGTCCGTCGAAGATAATCTGTGGCCTCTGGAGGAAACCTGAGAGATGGAGAGAGGGAGTGGGGGATGTCAAGCGGAGTGGCAGGAGGTGGAAGGTCAAAGTGGATGAGAAGACTCGCGGGCAGGTGGAATTCGTAGGTGTTCAGTTAAGCCTTTGATTCTCACGACTTCTCGAGCTTGTCTGAGCGAAGGGGTTGCTGCGAGATCGGGCTTTCATTTGACGGCTCTTGGTGTTCTTCAAGCTTAATGGAATGCTGGAGTGAAAGTTAAGCGTGTATTTTCACTACGTCGCCTCCTGAAGCTTAAAAAGATATGTTAGATTGAATTTAAACTTAATGAATAATTGTAGTTTTGCCTTGTTAAGCTGATACATGTAGATCTCTTAAAGCGTAATAAAAACATGCATTTCAGTTTAAGCGCATAATTTTACCTGTTTTTAGAGTTCCTCAAGTTTGATTAAATGTTGTGGTGAGAGTTTAGCGTGTAATTTGACTTGCCAAGGTGTACATCATGCTTAATGGAGTGATGTAATGAAAGATAAGCGTGTAATTTCAATGCCTTAGTCTCTCATTAAGCTTATAATGTAATAGTGTTGATTTGGATTGTGATCTCATTGTTACATCATTTCTGGAAGTTTGATAAGCTTAGTGAATTATTAGATTGTTCTTCCCTCATCTCAAGCGCTCTCTCTCTCTCTCTCTCTCTCTCTCTCTCTCTCTCTCTCTCTCTCTCTCTCTCTCTCTCTCTCTCTCTCTCTCTCTCTCTCTCTCTCTCTCTCTCTCTCTCTCTCTCTCATCCATGTTTCATTTAATTTCCATAGTCACTTTCTTACTTCTACCTTCTCTTCCCCCCTCCTTCTCCTTCTCCTCCTCCTCCTCCTCCTCCTCCTCCTCCTCCTCCTCCTCCTCCTCCTCCTCCTCCTCCTCCTCCTCCTCCTCCTCCTCCTCCATTCCTCTCTTCACATCCACATTTCCGTTCACCTCTCCTTCCGTCCCCATTCATACATTCACACCACATCTCTCCGTCCCTTTACCTTCTCCCCTTCCCTTCCTCTTCCCTCTCCTTTTTCCCCTCCCCTTCCCCTTCCCTTTCCCTTCCCTCACCGCTGCCTGTCTCATTATAATTACCCGTTCCGTCATGCCCACCACTTCCTTCCTGCGCATCCATCTTGCACTCAACAGGTGGATCAGGGGAGAAAGGAGCACACACACACACACACACACACACACACACACACACACACACACACACACACACACACACACACACACACACACACAGGAGGGACAGTATAAAATCATTCTCTGCTTTAGTGTTCAAGTAACTAATCATAACAAGTCCTCTCAGTGTTAATTTGTAACGTCACCTCATCCCTTGTGGCTGGTGATGTGACCTCCATAGCGCCTGAAGGTAGAGGAGGAGGAGGAGGAGGAGAAGGAGATGGACGAGGAGGAGGAGGAGGTGGAGGTGGAGGAGGAGGAGGTTTAGGTGACGCCATCAAGACAGTATTATCCGCACCACAAACAAACTCCATTAATTCTGACAAATGTTCCCTCGCATGTCATATCTCCTTGCATCATTACTCCTTCTCCTCTTCCTCCTCCTCCTCCTCCTCCTCCTCCTCCTCCTCCTCCTCCTCCTCCTCCTCCTTCTTCTGGTCATGTAGAAGTGCGCCCCAGAAGGAGGAATGAAAATAGATGAAATGGTGAAAATAAATGATAGATTTAAGCGAAGAGGAAGAGATAAATGAATAATAATAATGGTAAAAGAAATGTATGATAAATATAAAGAGGTGTGTGTGTGTGTGTGTGTGTGTGTGTGTGTGTGTGTGTGTGTGTGTGTGTGTGTGTGTGTGTGTGTTGGGATCATTGACTCGACTACCATTTGCCTAAGTAATGAAAGTGTCTAAGAAAATTGCATTAAAGATGAAGGAGGAGGAGGAGGAGGAGGAGGACGACGACGACGACGACGACGAAGACCAAGAGGAAGAGGAGGAGGCGTTAGAGAGGAAGTAGAAGTAAAGCAAGAAATTGAACTGAAAACACTAATGCAAGGATGAAAAAAGCAGGGAAAAAATACCAAAAGAAAGCTAGAGAGAAAATAACTTTAAAAAGAGACAAAACGTAAATGAGGAAGAGAAGAAAATTGAAGGCCAAGAAAAAAAACAACATAAAATAAGAGAAAGAAAAGTTAGAAAGAGAAAAAAAATATGAGAGAGAGAGAGAGAGAGAGAGAGAGAGAGAGAGAGAGAGAGAATTAAAACGTGACGAGACATGCAAATGAGAGAGTTATGAGAAAGAAAACGAAAACTGAGAATGATTACTGGGAAGAAAAACAAATTTAGGAAAAGAAAACACGAAACAGAGGAAAAACGAGAAAATGAAAGGAAGGGGAAAGAAAGAAAAGGAAAGAGAGAGAGAGAGAGAGAGAGAGAGAGAGAGAGAGAGAGAGAGAGAGAGAGAAAGTGACAAACCAAAACACACTATCGAAACTTGAAAATAAGAACGAAATGAGGAAAATGAATAGATGAAAATGGAAAAAACGAAAGAGAAAAAGTGCCAGAAGGAAGAAAGAAAAGGAAAAAAGGAAAAGAAAGAAAAAGTGAGGGAAACTGAAACAACAAGAAAAGGAACGACAAAAATAGGAACGAAATAAGAAAAAAGGAAAACATGCTCTCCAAATAAACCGAGACAGGAAAAGTGGTAAGAAATTGAGAGGAAAACCGAGAAGGAAGGAAATATAAACTGAAAACTTGACGAAAATAAATAAAAAAAAGTGAGGACAAAGTAAGGTAGAGAAAAAAAAAAAGAATAACAACACGGAGGAAAAACGAGAGGGAATTAAGAAGGAGGAGGAGGAGGAGGAGGAGGAGGAGGAGGAGGAAGGAGGAGGAGGAGGAGGAGGAATACAAAGAAAAGTCAAACAGCAACGGGGGAAAAACGAGAGGGAATTATGAAGGAGGAGAAAGAGGAGGAGGAGGAGGAGAAAGAGGAGAAAGAGGAGAAGGAGGAGGAGGAGAAGAAGAAGGAGGAGGAGGAGGAGGAGGAGGAGGAGGAGGAGGAGGAGGAGGAGGAGGAGGAACTAGAGACGGACTAACAGAATGGCGGTCTCATCAGCGTTTGTTTGACAGAATGTTTAGTCGCTGGGATGGATCTTAAAGAGGACATACCCACCGCTCCGTGTTCTCTCCTCCGCCCCGCAAATCAATGACCCCCGAAGCAACACTGACTGCCCCGCCCCGCCCTACCCAGCCCCGCCTACCTCCGCTCACGCCCCCACTGTTGGGATACTTCTGGGATACTTTTCAGCCTCAAGGACACATACTTAGGACACTTTATGCCCTAGAATGGTTCTCAAGTTTGGGGATATTCTTAGGGACACAGCCTTTGGACACCCTCCTGGGATAGCTCTTGGGACAGCCTCCGGGACAGCTTTTAGGGCACTAGTTTTTTATATAGTTATTGGACATTTTTAGGACATTTTTGTGGTACATTTTGGTTTAGGATATCCTTTGGCACACTTAAGTCTTTGTATATAGTTTTGGGACACCTTTGGGATATCCTTAGAATACATATCAGTCTTGGGACACTTTTGGGACATCATTGGAACGTTCTTTTGACACATTTCAGTCTTGGGACACCTTTGGGATATCCACAGCCTTGAGGAAAAGGCTTAAGATATCTTGGAACACAGTTTTGGGACACTTTGCAGGCTTGGGACAGTGTTACTCTCAGAATCTTCTTGCGGCCTTAATGCAAAGCTTTGGGAAATTAAGTAATTTTGGGACAGTAAAAAGAGACACCCTTGGAACCCTTAAAAGCACTGGGACACACTTTTAGGACTCTCGGAATTCAATTTTGGGACATCCTTTTACCTCCACACAGCAATGGGACATAGAGTTGGGATACAGCCTAAGGATACTACACAGAATTATAATCCAGCTTAGGACCAGTACACAGCTTTGGGACACCTCACAGCATTAAGACACAGCCGTAGTAAAATGAAGAAGTGTTAACAAAAAGCTGAAAAGTTTTAGTTTGAAATATTACTTCAAGTTTTGGCCACAAGGATATAACGGGAGGGGGAGGAGGAGGAGGAGGGGGGGAAGAAGAAGAAGAAGAACAAGAAGTAGAAGAAGAAAAACAAGAACAAGAACAAGAAGAAAAAGAAGATGCAGAAAAAAATATGTACTTCTCGGAAACAAAATATTTTTTTAGGCAGAAAAAGGAAAAAAAAAAAAAAGAGGAAAACGAAGAAGACAAGATAACTATTGAAAAAAAGAAAGAAATGGGAAGGAAAGAAACACGAAGGATAATTGAAGGAAAAGGCAGAAGAGAGAGAGAGAGAGAGAGAGAGAGAGAGAGAGAGAGAGAGAGAGAGAGAGAGAGAGAGAGAGAGAGAGAGAGAGAGAGAGAGAGAGAGAGAGAGAGAGAGAGAGTAGAGGAAACGAAAAGAATATAGTAGAGAGGAAGTCAGGAAAGGAGATATACAAACAGGACAGAGAGAGAGAGAGAGAGAGAGAGAGAGAGAGAGAGAGAGAGAGAGAGAGAGAGAGAGATGAAAAGAACGACAAGGAGAGGATGGGTAAGAGGAAGGATGGAATGAGAACAAGGTGAAGGATAGCAGGATAGAAGAAGTACTAATGGGGTGAGGGAATGAATGGAAGTGGGGGTTGTGAGGGTTGGCTACACTGCCTCTCAGTTCCCCTCACACTCCCCTCACTGTTACCTTCGCAGCGTTGCCAGATCATCGCCACTTTGCTTGTTGCCTAATTACTATGTGCTCACCTGTGTGCCTTTGAACAGGTGAGGGACAGTGACAGTGCTTTGTGTTAAGTTGTCATTCTCTCTCTCTCTCTCTCTCTCTCTCTCTCTCTCTCTCTCTCTCTCTCTCTCTCTCGCTAAGTTTAGAAGTTTTTGAAATGGGAAATTGCTTTAAGTTAGACGGGAAGAGGAGGAGGAGGAGGAGGAGGAAGAGGAGGAGGAGGAGGAGGAGGAGGAGGAGGAGGAGGAGGAGGAGGAGGAGGAGGAGGAGGAGGAGGAGGAGGAGGAGGAGGAGGAGGAGGAGGCGGCGGCGGCGGCGGCGGCGGCGGCGGCGGCGGCGGCGGTGAGGCAAGGAGAACCAATGGGTCTCGGAGATGAGGGTCCTCGTGACCACTTGTTTGCTGAGGCGTTTCCCTAACACGAATTATGTGTGTGTGTGTGTGTGTGTGTGTGTGTGTGTGTGTGTGTGTGTGTGTGTACGTGTGGACGGAAAATTTCCCATCCTCCCAAAATTACTGGGTTCCAGTTAGTGTATGTGAGTATGTGGCGTCTGTTTTTTATGTATATGCTTATACATAAATCTAGAAATTATTTTGTTGCTCTCTCTCTCTCTCTCTCTCTCTCTCTCTCTCTCTCTCTCTCTCTCTCTCTCTCTCTCTCTCTCTCTCTCTCTCTCTCTCTCTCTCTCTCACACACACACACACACACACACACACACACACACACACACACACACACACACACACACACACACACACACACACACACACACACACACACACACACACACACACACACACACACACACACACACACACACAGCGTGCAGTGGTGTGAATGGCGGAGGGCGGCGCGGCGCGGCATACAGGCAGCTTTGTTGTGCCGGACAGGCGGGAGGTGAAGGGGCGCAGGGCGGCGGGGCTGAGTGCCACCAGATAACAAGCCTTTGTTGCCCACTTCTGCAGGAGAAGGCCGCTCTGTGCTGATGAGATCCGCCTTCTTCTCCTCCCGCCACGTGGGACACCTTGGCGTGAAGCCCTGCTGCTTCACGCTTCCCCTACCACTCTGCGAGTCTGTCTGTTACTCTCGCTCCCTTCTCCGGGGCTCGTAACACCCTTGTCGTCACTCCAGGGTCCTATGGGAACACGACTCCATTCTCGGCGGGCGGGTCACGCCAGCTTAGCACAGTTAGGAGTGTTAAGGGTGCTTTGCGTGACTCTCGGCAACAGTGGCGGGGCAGTGAGGGGCGGTGAGATAGAGACGCGTCCCTCACTGAAACTGGGCGGGGTAGTTTCCGTCACGTGATGGGCGTTGCCATGCCATTTGTAGGGTGTCTTTAGGTCCTGGTCTCCCGTGACGCGTGAGTGACGCGTATGACGCACCAGTGGTGCTCTGGGCAATTACGCGTGCCGGCAGGTTAATTATGTGCCCCTGGCCGGCCAGGTGCGTCCATATGAGAAACATATACTTAAGTTGTAGAGTAGGGGCGCATGACCATAGTGGCAGCGCCGCGCTGTGGCGTAGTCTTGTTAGCCGCTGAGTGGCGGCGACAACGTTGACCATTAGAGTAGTAACTTGTGCAGGATGAAGAGCGATGAGCGTGACAGCTCGTGAGTGAGCGAGGCGCCACTCAGTGCCGCCACACAACGCCGGGACAGCCACTGCACAAATTGTTTGCATGGCTAAAAATAACACTGTCAATAAATCTTGATTCTGCGAGTAACAGCAGTGTTTCCTGTGGAACAATTAACAGCCCTCAGCAGGTGTGAGGGCTGCTGTTGTGTGCACACAGTTTACAGTCCCGCCTGGGGACCAACCAGACGCTGCCGCCTGTGGCTGTCTTAAGGACGGCGGCGACGATGTGCTGCCGTCACCAGCATAACAAGGCGCCGCCTCTCTGAAAGGCCCGCCTGACACTGGTGCTGCATCCTGCTGACACAGACCACAAGACAGCCTTGAAGAAAAAACGACTTAAGAAGGAAGAAGAGGAAGAGGCAAAGGCGGTAAAGGCAGCACGCTGTTCTTCGCGGTGATGGCGGCAGATTGGTGCATTAAGTCATCGCCTGGGGGTCGCACGGCGCATCGGTATTCGGGGACCTTGCGTGCTGTGGCTTATTTGGCGGCGGGATGACGCGAGAGGCTCCGTCCACTCCTTAATGAATCGCGCGAGAGACTTTCGCGACCTGCTCAAGTGTGTATTAATTTGGAAAGCTGAGAAGTGCGAACCAAGTGTTGTGTGTTTGTGCGTGCGTGCGTGCGTGCGTGCGAGTGCTCGCACACACACACACACACACACACACACACACACACACACACACACACACACACACACACACACACACACACATATCTTTACTGTTCTTGAATTTGTGTGTAAGTTAACATCTCTTCAACTCTTCCCTCACTATCCTCCCTCACTCCCTCACTACACTCACTTAAGGAGTGTTGGTGAAAACAGGTCTCACTTGAATCATACACATCACTCCCTGTAACACTCCAATATCCTGCTTTCTATGAGCTAAACGGATTATATTTTACGGTGGCAGGAAAAAAAAAGCACATCTGATCATAAGCACATGAGTAATTACGGTGCTTACATACTCAACTCTGATATTAAACACAGAGAGGAAGAAAAAAAACACCCAGGATGTGTTCTCGGGTTAGTGACTCGCCAGGGGGGCTGCAGGCGGCACTGAAGGGGTTCATCTGAGACTTATTCTGGGTAGTCATGTTTGTCTCAAGTGTGCACAAAGGGCGCGGCGCGGGGAGCCTGCCTGCCCTGTTTATCCAGTGACAATGATGCCTGGATTATGTCGAGGCTCACTGCGTCCCGGCCCTGCGTCGGATATTAGCGGGATTCATGTGTTTGCCGACCTCACACATTCCCTAGGCACTCCCAGGCAGCAAGTAGCCAGAGGTAGTCCCCAGGTGGCCCTCAGGTAGTGCTCAGGTGGTCTCTCTCTCTCCACAATTCGTTCTGGCGCGAGCAAACACTCCAACGCTCGAGTATCTTGGAATAAAGTCGCCCAGAGGAGTGTGAACTTTTAGAAATGGGGGAACCGTGCAAATATGCCTTGAGCCTCCGCCCTGTGAGTGTAAGCAGGTGTGGCTCCCTCTGCCTCCCCCCTCCACTCCATTACCCTTTCTCTCTTTCCTCCCAAGCGTAAAGGAAGGTGCAAGCGCGATCTTTACCTTGTTTGGCGGGAAGGTTTGGTGTAGCAATGTGTGGAGGGAGGAGGGGAGGAGAGCAGAGGATCACAGTGGAAGGAGTGTTGGTGGTCGTGGTACAAGTGGAGGGAATGTGGACAGAAGGAGTGAAAGGTGAAGGGATTAAGGGTGTGTGAGTGGTTACTGTGGCTTGGTGCTACTTATAGTGTTGTTGGTGGCGGTGATAGGAAACAATTTATTGCGTTTTTCGTTGTGTGTGTGTGTGTGTGTGTGTGTGTGTGTGTGTGTGTGTGTGTGTGTGAATGTGAATGGAAATGAGACACACACACACACACACACACACACACACACACACACACACACACACACACACACACACACACACACACACACATCAATACACACATTCAGACAGAGACAGGAGGAGTTTATGACCCTGGTTGGCTTGGTTTGTTCAGTTCCCCCTCTCCCGTTAGGACCCCCAGTGCAGCTCCCATGTGACCCGCGGCTACATTGTCCTAGGGTGCTTTCTATCTTACTCTCTGTCTCTGCCCTCCCCCCTCCTTCCTACAATCATCTTCCTTCTTTTCAGTTTCCCTTTGTAACTTTTTTACAGATCTTCATTTTTATTTCCATCCAGCCATCTTATCCTTCCTTTCCTCTCGTCTTTCTTTTTGTCTCTCTTTAATTATTTCTTTCCATTCCTATATCGTTTATATTCTTTTTCCTTACTTTTTATCATCGTTCGAGCTTTCTTTCTTTCATGTATCTCTTTAATTATTCTACTTTATATTCTTTCTTCTATATTCTCCATCCATTTTCATCCTTTCATCTTTCCCCTCTGTCATTCCTTTCACTCATTCTTTACGTATCTTTCCTTCCCCTATTCCTCATTCCCCATTTTCTCTCTTCCCACCTCTTCACTCCCTTCCACTTATTACCTACACTTTCTTCAAACTCCTGCTTCCCTTCCCTCTTCGTCCCCTTCGCTACCTTTTTTTTACCTTTTCTTTCCCTTTTCCTTTTCCAAGTACCTCCGCACGTCCTCCCAAAGGCTCATGCATCGTCGCCTCATCACAATGAAAGCTTCGCCTGTCAGGGAGACGTGGGGTGAAGGTGAGGGAATATGACAGGTGAATTAAATACCATTGAAAATTATCTCCTCCTTTATATGTACACGTGTCTAACTGGCTGTCTGTGTGTCCGTGTGTCTGTGTACGTGGGAGAAGAGGAGGTGGATGTGTAAGTAATGCGTTGTGTAAGGGGTGACTTAAGTGATAGTTTTTGAGGTGGTAGTGGTAGTGGTGGTGGTGGTTAGTGTAATACTGTAGAAGTGACTAGAAGTGTTTTTAAAAGCAGTAATTGGGTTTTAACTGATGATGTGGCGTTGTTGTTGATGGTGGTGGTGGTGGTGGTGGTGGTGGTGGTGGTGGTGGTGGTGGTCGTAACATGTTGTAATTTTCCATTAGTGTAATGTTTGTGATACTTGTAATACTGGTGGGGTGGTGTGTGTGTGTGTGTGTGTGTGTGTGTGTGTGTGTG
>NC_059277.1:14038319-14063319 GCF_017591435.1 Portunus trituberculatus
CATTAACTTGTATATGATTGGTTTTATATTTGTTTATTCTTTTTTTTTAATCTGTTTTTATTTATCCCTCTTTTTGCTATCTATATTTTATCAAGCTTTCTTTCGATCTCTTTTATCTATCTATCCATCCATTCATACATCTATTTATCATTTATCTGTGTATCCATTTACCTACCTATCTGTCTCTATGTTAATCCATCTATCTATTTATTCCTTCATCCATTCCTTCATTTATTCATTTATCCAACCATCCACCCATCTACTATTTATTTTCTATCTAGCTAAAAAAAGGAGGAATAGTCAGAGAAGCCAATTTTCTTGTGAGAGCAAATGTAGGAAGAAAAGAACGAGAAGGAAACAGAGGAATAGAATGGGAAGGAATATCTGTTTCGGTTCAAGAAGAAAGAAAAGGGAATATGAATGTAACACCTTATTCTGACACTAAATTCAGAATACAAGAAAGAAAATAGAGGAAGGGAGGAAGTAGAAGTAAATGGAAGGGAATATATTGGAGATAGGCAAGAAATGAGAATAAAAAGAGGAGAAGAGGTGAATGACGATGGGTCTAAATGTAAGCGAATAAAAATAAAGACGGGGAGAAAAATAATCAAGGAAATGGTTTTGTGTGGAGGGAAATGGAGGGAAGGTAGAAAGAGAGGAAAATAGCCAAGGGGAGGAAGGAGACAAGTAAACTGGAGGGAAGGTAGGAAAATATACTTCACAGAACGAATGTCTCAAAGTTGAAGGAAATAGCTTCGAGGAAAGAGGAAGGAAAGGAGAGGAGAGGAAAGGAAAGGAATAAAAGGACAAAAATAAGATGGAAAAAAGTGCATGAATAAGGATCGGCGGAAACATGAAGATTAAGGAATGAAAGAAGTAGAAAAACGAAAATTAAAAGAAAAGATGAGGATGAGAAGAAAATGTACAGAGAGACTTGGAAAAAAGGAAAGATGAAATTCAAATAACGGAATGATAAAAGGCGAAAAAAAAGAAGACTGCAGAAATAAATATACAAAAATAAGAAGATAGAAAAAAAATTAACTTGATGTGAAAATATACAAAAGGAAAGGAAGATGGAAGAATTTAAAGTGAAGGAAAACAGAAGGAATGGAAAATATGACAAGTGAAAGTTAACAAATCATAAGAAGCAGAGGAAGATGAGAGAAAAATATAGATAGAGTAATATGAAAAGGAATGAAACTAAAGAAAACACAAAGGATATAAAAACTACACCAATATGAGAAAACACAGAAGAAAAAAGAAGAAGAAGAAGAAGAAGAAGAAGGAGAATGGTAATGTAAATAGAAGAACAAAAGAAAATGATGAAGAGATACGTATCAAAAGACGAAAAGAAACAGAAATTTTGATAAAGAGGAAAAGTTACAGAAAATGAAGAAAGGAAAAACGAATGAGAGAAAGAAACTATGGTAATGAAAAATGACATAGACAATATAGAAAAGAAAGGAGGGAAAGAAAATGTAAATGATAAAAAGTAAGTAACGTTAGGTAAGATAAGAAGAAGAGAGAGAGAGAGAGAGAGAGAGAGAGAGAGAGAGAGAACATGAAAGACGAGGATAAGAAAATTGCACAGAGAGAAAGAGAGAAAGAGAGAGATAACAGCTTAGAAAGGATAGAATGGAGAGGAGGATGTGATGAAAGGAAGGGAAGGGAACAAGAAAGATAAAAGAAAGATAAGAAAGAGAAGAAATGGAATGAAAGAGAAGTACGAAGGGGAGAAGAAATAAAAGATGTCCAAAGAAGGGAGGGAGAAAGAAAGAAAGAAAGAAAAAGAGAAAAACTAGAGAGAAGTAACTGGGAAGGGGAAAAAGAGAGGATGGAAAGAATAGGAAATTACAAATGAAGAAGAAAAGAAAGAAGATAAAAGAATAAGGAAAGGAAAATGAAGATAGAAAATAAAAAAAGACATAAATAGTAAAAAAAGGATGGATAGAGAAGAGGAAAAAAATATAAAGAAGAGAAGAAAGAGGTGAAGAAGAAAGTTTGAGAAGAAGGTAAAGGAAGGACAACGAAGAAAAGAGTTAAAAGGAGAAATGGACTAAATAGAGTTTGAGAAAATGGAAGAAAGGAAAGAGGAAGAGAAAGAAAGAAAGAGGATAAACTTTGAGAGATAAGAACTGTTTAGAGAAGAGAAAGGAGGAGAAGTGAAATGAAAGAAGAGAAAGATAGAAGTGAAGGAGAATTTGAAGGAAAAAAAAAGAGAAATAAAAGAAAATAATGCGAAAAAAAGATGTTACAGGAGAAGGAAGGAAAAAGGAAATGGGAGAGAAAAGAAGGAAGAAAGAGAGGAAGAAGGAAGAGAGGAAAGATGTATAGTGAGGGGAGAAAAAAAAGGACAGAGAAGAAGGAGGAAATGAGGGAAGAGATAAAGATGAGAAAGGGAGGGAGGGAGAACAGCATGAGGAAAAAGAAGAAAAATCAAAATTGAAAGATTGAGTAAGAAAAGGAAGATGAGAAGATAGAATAAACGGAAAAAAACTAGAAGAGAGAAAAAAGAAGAGAAATAATATGAAGGAAATAAAGTTAGAGGAAGAAAATTGCGTTAGGAAGAAAATGAAGGGAAAAAAGAATAGAAATATCAAAAGGAGTAAGAAATTAAAGCCAAGAAAATATAGGAAAATGACAAAAAGAGAAGAAGAGAAATAGTGTGAAGAAAATAAAGTAAGAAAAAGAAAATGAAGGGAAACAAGAATAAAAATATCAAAAGGAGTAAGAAAATGAAAAAAAAAGAAGAGGAAGAGAAGATTAACCCAGCTCTCTGTCATAAAAGAATCAAACAGCAAGGAAGATTGGAAAGAGAGGCAGAGAGAAAGAAGGAGAGAAAGAGAGATAGGGAGAGAAGGGAGGGGAAAAGATTGAATGATCGCTGTACCACATTTGGCACCTGTCACTCATTCACTCCCTCTAGGGCAAACTAATTAATTTTTCATGTACCACCCAAAAAAAAATATGAAAAATAAAAATTGTATTAGGGATGAAGAAAAAAAAAAAAAAAAATGTATCAAATAAACAAGTTAGATAAATTAGAAGTGTCATGGTTATTTTGCGTCGGGAATAAAGAGGAGGAGGAGGAGGAGGAGAAGAAAGATGAGGAAAGGGAGGAGAAGGAGGAGGAGGAGGAGGAGATCAAAAGATTAGTCTCACACCTGCACATCACACACCTGCTTTTATTTTTTGGCTTGATATTCATTCATCATCATTATTCTTCCTTTTCTCCTTGTTATTATTATTATTCTTTTTCCTCTTCCTCCCATTTCTTATTTTCCTCTTCTTCTTTATCCACGTTTATATGATTCTAGTTATTTTTTCTTCCTTCTCCTTTTTCGTATCGTTGTTGTTGTTGTTGTTGTTTCTCCCGCTGCTGTTGTTGCTCTTCTTTATTTTATATTTCTTCTTCCTCTTTTTCTTCTTCTTCTTCTTCTTCTTCTTCTTCTTCTTCTTCTTCTTCTTCTTCTTCTTCTTCTTCTTCTTCTTCTTCTTCTTCTTCTTCTTCTTCTTCTTCTTCTTCTTCTTCTTCTTCTTCTTCTTCTTCTTCTTCTCCTCCTCCTCCTCCTCCTCCTCCTCCTCCTCCTCCTCCTCCTCCTCCTCCTCCTCTTCTTCTTTCCCACTGTTTTTCTTCATCCTATATAATCCCAACATACTATTTATTTTTTTGCCTCTTATCATTACCAAAACACATCACTCATCTCATTCCATTTCACTTAACGTTACTGAACACTCACTCACACACACACTCACACACACACACACACACACACACACACACACACACACACACACACACACACAAAAAAAAAAAAAAGAGAGAGAGAGAAAAAAAATGGGAAGGTCAACTAACCAACCACGAACCATCCACATGTGACTGACCATCCTCACGTAACGACTCAACTGCCATACGTAACCATACAAGTAGTTGAATTAGACAACCATGTGTTTGCAAATGAACCATACATACATACATACATACAAATAGAAGTACAGATAAATATACGAGATAACTAAGCTTTAGATAAAAGTGTGCATTTCAAATTAACTGGTATAGAAGCTTAGATAGATAGATAGATAGATAGATAGATAGATTGACTGAAGGGTTCATAGATTAATAGGTAGATAGATAAAAGATAGAGAGATAAATAGGAGGATAGATTGATAGATAGGTAGATAGGCAGATATAGATAGATAAATAGATGGATAGATAGATTGAGTGAGTGATTCTTAGATTAATAGGTAGATAGATAAAAGATAGAGAGATAAATAGGAGGATAGATTGATAGATAGGTAGATAGGCAGATATAGATAGATGAATACAGATAGACAGACAGATAGATTGATAGATAAATAGATAAAGAGTGAAATAGAGAAATAGATAGACAGACAGATCGATAGATAGATACAAAGATACATAAATAGATAGATATATAGATAGACAGATAGAGATAGATAGACATATAGATAGATACGAGTAGGTTCATTGATCGATAGAAATATAAATAGATAGATAGATAGATAGATTGATTGATAGATAAATTTACTGATTCATTGACAGGTAGTTTTGTTAACCATAAGTACTAAAAAATAAGCATCACAATATATCCGTTTGTGGTGCAAATTACAGTAACTGCACCTTAAAAGCTTTACAACCACTATTCATAAAAAAAAAAAAAAAATGCTCCATAAAAATCCTTTACCGAAAAAAAAATATCAAGATAATGTAAAAAAAAAAAAAAACATTAACATAAACAATAGATAAAACACAAACAATTGATAGAAACAACAAAACCATATATGCATACACACGACTACATACATGACATAACCTAACCTAACCTAACCACACAAACACAACACAAATAAAAACACACAAAAATACAGCCATACACAACAATACAACACTTCTAGCAACACAGACACACACAGGTAAACATTGACAGGTGTGTGACTAGCTGCTACACAACCAGAGTATAAATGGCTTTCGAAACACAACTGTCTCCCTGTAACTGTGTATATATTGAATCTCTCTCTCTCTCTCTCTCTCTCTCTCTCTCTCTCTCTCTCTCTCTCTCTCTCTCTCTCTCTCTCTCTCTCTCTCTCTCTCTCTCTCTCTCTCTCTCTCTCACCTGAATTCTGCGTTGTGGTTTAATATCAGGTGTGTTCTCTATGTCCAGGTGGAGTGGTGGATGGTGTAGTTGGGTGGTGGAGTGAGGAGTTGACAGTGGGTGAACTAGGGGAGGAATATTGTGGTGTGGTGGAGGGAAGGTGGAGTAAAGTCAAGGTGGAGAGGTGGAGTGAGAATCGTGAGTGTGGGATGAGTCTGGGAGATGACAAGGCGACACTTTCCTGCTCCTCCTCCTCCTCTTCTTCCTCCTCGTCCTCCTCCTCCTCCTCCTCCTCCTCCTCCTCCTCCTCCTCCTCCTCCTCCTCCTCCTCCTCCTCCTCCTCCTCCTCCTCCTCCTCCTCCTCCTCCTCCTCCTCCTCCTCCTCCTCCTCTTCCTCTCTTCCTCTTCCTGTGCTGTGTGTACTCTTCCTCTTCAGAAATCAGCTTTTCTTATTCTATTTCACTCTTCTCTCTCTCTCTCTCTCTCTCTCTCTCTCTCTCTCTCTCTCTCTCTCTCTCTCTCTCTCTCTCTCTCTCTCTCTCTCTCTCTCTCTCTCTCTCTCTCTCTCTCTCTCTCTCTCTCTCTCTCTCTCTCTCTCTCTCTCTCTCTCTCTCTCTCTCTCTCTCTCAAGAAGAAGAAAAAATAGAAAAAGAAGAATCTTAATATTTTGCTATTGAATCTTTTAAAACTTTATTTTTATTTACTTATTTGTTTATTTATTTATTTGTTGTCATTGTAGCTTTACTTGGCTTTCGTTTGCCTATTTAAATTCTAGTTAACTTTTTCTTCTCTTTTTAGGTAGTTTCGATTTCTTATTCAATAAAACAAATTATATAGCATTTTTTTATTCATGCTGAAACCTCAACTATTTTAATCATAATTTAGGTATTTTCATTCTTTATTCACCCAAAGGAGTTACTATTTGTATCTATGCCAAGGAGAGACGAGACTATTTTATTTCAAATCTAGATATTCGTCAATCTTTTTGGCCGAAGGGTCTGTTTCTTATATATCCATGCCAGGAAAGACTCAACTATTTCCAAAGCGTGTGTTTAGGAGACGTGCAGTGGGCGAGGACAGGGAGGAGCAGCAGCGTCCCTCCTCATTACCAGGTCACAAGGCTGAGGAATAGCACTGGTAACTGATAGCCTTGTTCCTTGTGTCTCTTCCAAGTACCACCGCACCGCTACACCACAACAATGCACCACTACACCGTTATATCACGACGCCACTATACCAAAACATCATTACACCATTAGAACACCAAGCCACAACACCACACCACTAAACCAACACTATGAAGCTACAGCACTATACCACTACACAACAACACTACAGCGCCAGTCACCACAACACCACACGCCACGAAATGAACGCCTTTTACGGTACAACACCACACAAATCTCCTTCATTGAGAACCCATTTACTTATCGCATCATCTTACCCCATCACCTGACCTCCCCATCTACCCATCTCTTTATCATGCTGTAATACTTTCTACCTTCTCGCATCTCCCCGTCCTCGCGCCCACGTCCTCCCGTCCAGCCAGTGCTCACCTCCCCGGCACCACACCGCTGACAGTCGTACAGTTTGTGAGAGCTTTTGTTGTGTTCCGCTCGCCGCATTTGCATATCAGCTGCGATATCTCCCTAACGTGAGCAATGCCCCGATGTTCCGCTCAGCCAGACCCACACGACTCCACCGGCCCTCCTGCGTGGTCCTCCTAGCTCCCTCCTATCCTATCCTCGCCACCCCATAGCCATCTTTCTTCAATATTACAGCAGTACCTTCCCAGCTCCCTGTCCCTTGTCGAGTCCCCGAATTCAGCCCCCTCCCAGGCCATTCACTAGACCACCTGATATCTTGCTTCAGTTTCCTTGTCTGTAGATTCTTTCCTTCAGTGGTTTTCCAGTTTCTTTTTTATCAACTTGTTCTTGTTTTTTCATCACTCATCTCTCTTCTTCAAAGGTTTCTTTCACCACCATTGGAGCCCTTTCACTACCAATCCTTTCTTTCATACTCCTGCAGTCCCTTTCTCCTCTATCATTCCTCCCTCTTCAGTTGGTCGCCGCGTCCTCTCCCTTCTGCTAGTCTGCACCTCCCCTCTGTCAGCCTTCACCGCCCCTCGTCCTTCGTTCTGATTCTCCGATCTTGCGAGGATTGAATGTCAGTGGCCAGCAGCTCTCCCCAGCCCAGCCAGTACGTTCTCCGTAACCTCTTGTCCAGAAACCCTCTGAACGCTTCCCTTTCACCGCAGACACTGAGGCTGCGGCTCGTCGACTTCCCTCACTCTGGCGATAAAATCTTCCCCGAACCGCAAATTGCCCCTTTGCTGATGCACACGTATTTGTTTGTCCGGGGATCAACCGCAGCGTGCATCACCACCGCCTCCTCCTCCTCCTCCTCAACCTCCTCCTCCTCCTCCTCCTCCTCCTCCTCCTCCTCCTCCTCCTCCTCCTCCTCCTCCCTGGTATCGAGTCCGGGAGATGGTGTTTGCCGCCCACCTCCCGCGCCCTACATTACTCCATTAGCGAGGCAGGGTCTATATAATCACACCACAAGGAACATTAAAGCCGCGTTACCCGCCACAGCTTCAGGGAAAACAACTTGACAGGGATTTGATCTGGATCAAAACATTTGGAGCTTCAAGAAAAATTAGCATTCGCCTCCAACACAGATAATGGACTATATTCTGAAAGACTTCTGCACCGCACCTTCACGATTTCAAAAATGACT
Organism: Portunus trituberculatus; assembly: GCF_017591435.1. Taxonomy (NCBI): domain Eukaryota; kingdom Metazoa; phylum Arthropoda; class Malacostraca; order Decapoda; family Portunidae; genus Portunus; species Portunus trituberculatus. The sequence continues at coordinate 14,046,170 of NC_059277.1, forward strand.
ACTTGAAGATGCACTTCTTTTAATGAAGAGTGTTTTTTTTTAGCTTTTTAGTAACTGATTAACAAGATTTTTACATGACTAACAGGAGAAACACTCTTGAAAACTCGGCTAAACGTCTCTGTGATCTTTGAAAATAGTCGTGGTGAGAGAGCAAAGCGTTCTTGAATTTTGCCTGTAGTTCACAATACGATAACGGACAAGAACCTACAGTAGGCTCCTGAGACTTGCCTGGGAGGTGTGCCTTGTAGTGACGGGTCGTTCCTCTCAGTCTCTTCAAGGTGTGCGCCCCAAGACTCCGCTCCTCCCCGCTATGCTCTCCCCTGTGTGTGCAACGCAGTATCCACAGTGTTTCTTTAACCCGTTCAATACTGGAACACATTTTTACCTTAGGATTTGTGTACAATTAGACCATTTTATTGACATTGGAACGGTTTATGGATGTCAGAAGATTGTTACTATTTTAATCCTTCACAGTTGTTACTATTTTAATCTTTCACGTGAGTTTCTGAAGGTGTATAAAAGCATCAAATAGTGAGCAGAAAGAATGTGGAAACGCGTCATGGTACTGAGAAGGATAATGCCAGAATTAAGCAGGAGGCAAAACTGGTCTTGGGAGCAAAATTGGATCTATCTCCTTGTAATGGAACCTTTGTCACTGGTATTGGTGGTGGTGTTGGTGATGGTGGTGTTGGTGGTGGTGGTGGTGGTGGTGGTGGTGGTGGTGACTGTGGGTGGCATGAGATAGTTGGTTAGTCATTCTCATCACCCCACCACTGCCGCATCACCAAAAAAAGTCTATAATTCTTCATTGTCTCTTGGTGGGGTGTTGTGGAGTTGTGGTTGGAGGTGACACGTGGTATGAAAGCTAAGGCATCAACGCCACCGCACTGCCATAACGTACAACCACACCACACCACACCACACCACACCACACCACACTACACCACACCACCAAACATCTAATCACATCCACAGCTTTTGTGATAATGATGTAGCTGATTAGTTATCATCACACACACACACACACACACACACACACACACACACACACACACACACACACACACACACACACACACACACACACACACTCAACAACAAGACTCATGAAATTAAGTCACATCCACACAACATTTAACCAACACTTCTCCTCCTCCTCCTCCTCCTCCTCCTCCTCCTCCTCCTCCTCCTCCTCCTCCTCCTCCTCCTCCTCCTCCTCCCGGCATATTAGGCATCACTAGGGCGCCTTATGAATAGAGTCGGTACAGGGGCCTGGCTGGGGTTACTTAGTCATGATGTGTGACACTCGATAGTAAATAACGAGTAACCTCTCTCTCTCTCTCTCTCTCTCTCTCTCTCTCTCTCTCTCTCTCTCTCTCTCTCTCTCTCTCTCTCTGCTACCCTTCATACTGTCATCTTTATCTCTCTTCTCCTGTGTTCTCTTCTTCACCTCCTGCCTCTCTTATGGTCACTTCTTTATTCTTATCTCTTTTATTTCTTTATGTCTTCAACACTTTCCTTCCTTGCTTATCCTTCTCTCTCTCTCTCTCTCTCTCTCTCTCTCTCTCTCTCTCTCTCTCTCTCTCTCTCTCTCTCTCTCTCTCTCTCTCTCTCTCTCTCTCTCTCTCTCACAGCTTTCCTTCTTATCTTTATTTACGTTCTCGTTATTAACTTTCTTCTATTTATCCTTCAACACTTAGCTTGTTTATGGCTCTTTATCTTATTTTTTTATTATGTTTTATTATTTTTTTCCTCTTGTTCGTTTCCTTTATTCTAGTTTGCTTGTCTTTATGTGTCTTCTGTTTTTTTTTTTTTTTTTTTTTCGTCACTTTATGTTCCTGTCTTTCGTTGTTGTCTTCTTTTTTTTCTTTCTTTTCTCCTCCTTCCAGACTATTTTCTATCTTTTGTTTTCTTTTCTTTTCTCTATTTTGTGTTGTTGTCACTTTCTTATTCACTGTTTTGTAATTCTTTTTTTTCATTTTTCACTAATTAATTTTTGTCATTACCCTCCCTCTTTATTTATTTTTATCAATGTGTTGTTATTCCATTATTATTCCTCCTTTTTTTATGTATACATCTTCTTATTCTCTTTTCAACCCATTTTCTTCTATGCCTTCTTTTTCATTGTCTTATCCTTTATTTCTTTATTCCTGATCTCTTTACATTTTTTTCTATTTTTTACAGTATTTTCTTATTGTTTTTCCTCTTGTTTACGTTGTTTTATCTTTTATTTTCTCTTTTTTCCTGTCCTTTTTTATTTTCATCACTTTACGTAGATTATTGTTATTGTTATTTTTGTCATTCTTCCTTCTTTACATTGTTATTCCATTTTCTTCGTATTGTTACTTTATCAACGTATTCTTTTATCATTTCGTTCCTGCGTGACCTTCTTTTGTCATTCCTTCTTTTCAGTTCTCCTTATTCTTTATCTCCGCATTATTTTTTTGTTTTTTCATTTATTTCGCCTTTTTCCTTCACATCATCCACTTTTTTTTTTTCAATCATAACACTTGTATTTGTTTTTTCCTTGCTATCTATCATTCCCATTTATTTGTCTTCTCTACTTCTTATTACTGAACATTACTATTCTCTTATTATTCATTTTCATTTCGTAATCTTTTATCATCTTAGACACTATTTGTTGCTCTTTATTCTATCTCCTTTTACATTATTCTCTTATCCTTCCTTTCATACTTACATCGTCTTTCTTTCTGCTTTATTATTTTTAGCACATTCATTCGTAAACTTTTATCATCTTCCGCACTATTCCTTGCTCTCTATTGCATCTCCTTTACATTACTCCATTATTCTCCTTGTCTTTTTTTATTACCCTCATTCTTATTTTTTTTTTTTTCTTTCAACATCCCTTCGTAACCTTTTTATCACCTTGCACACTACTCCTTTCTCTCTCTCTCTCTCTATTTCATCTCTCTTTACATTACTTGATTATTCTCCCTTTCTTTTTTATTCCGTCCACCTTTCTCCTTTCTCAACGCTTCCTTTTGTGTGCTCTTATCACCTCCTACATGATTCCTTCCTTTCGATTTTATCTCCCCTTCGCCTTTCTCATCACCTCCTTTCCCGCTCTTCACTCAGTCTGCGCCGCGCCAGATCCCGTGTCCCTTGTAGTGTCTCGTGAGGGCAGTAACCACCCACCTGTTGCTGCCATCAGATGGACCTGCCCTCCCGCTATGGCTATCACGCCCCGCCACTCCGCCGCCGCCTCACTGCCGCCCCACCGCTGCTCCTCTGGGCCGCGAACGTAGAGGAAAGGAAATGGGGATGGGAAGGGTGGGATGAGAAGAATGGGTGTGTTGTGATGGTGTGTGTGTGTGTGTGTGTGTGTGTGTGTGTGTGTGTGTGTGTTTGCGTGATATTTGTTTATTTTATTCATTTATTTATTTGATTATCTTTTTTTTCAGATTTTGTAGTTTTCAGAGGATATTGTGCTTTTTTTTTTTTTTTTTTTTTGCTCACGTTTTTTCCCACGGTCTTTTTTGTGGGAGGTGGTGGTCGTTCATTTTTTAATTATTTTTTTTCGGAGGGGAGCTGAAAATGTACGTTCATATGTATTTTTTTATGGTGTGTTTCGTTCCTCTTTTGCAGGTGATGGGGAGATGAAGGGAATGGTCGTTCTTTTTTCTCTCTTTTCTTTTTGGTTGAGGTATTGTGGGTTTTTTTTCTTGTTTTTATATGAGACAGTTGTTCAATCGTATGTCGTTTCTGAGTGAAGAGTTTTTTGTTTGAATGGTTCAGTGTCTATGTGTTGTTGTTTGAAGTTCTCAGTATCTTAACCTCTTCAGTACTGGGACGCATTTTTACTGTGAATTTTGGGTGGTTAGACGATTTTATTGATATTAGGAAGGATTTATGGAGGTCAAAAGGTTAATGGTGCAGACTCTTCACTGTTTTGATCCCCCACATAAGTTTCTGAAGCTTTATAAAATCACCAAATAGTAACCAAAATGAAATATAGAAATGTGACATGGTGCTGGAAAGCTTAATTTGCCAAAACAGTGAAAAAAAAAAATAATATGACAGAATTGGAATATCAATCAGAAATTATGTACCTAAAATTAATAAGAGCAATGTCAAATATACTAGAATAAATAAATAAATTGTCCTTTTAAGTTCATAGTAGCTTATTTTGCCATTTCATAACAGCCATTAGTGGAAGTTACTGAGCTTTCCAAGAACAAATCCACAACTCCACTGACTGTTGAAAAATAAATAAACAAATCAGAAGAATTGAGCATCCGTGAGAAAGTGACTAACCTCAACATTCCTCAGCGTCTCAAAGTGCTTAGCTAACAGTGCAGTGCTGTGTGTAGGAGTGTGGCGTGCTAGACTCCTGATGGCCAGCTATTGCCCTCCCGGAGAGAACCTTGGCTCATACCAGGCCAGTGTGTTCTATAAGGCGGGAACTCTTCGCTCTACACGGCCCGTCCTTACCTCGTGGGGGACGGTAAGTGATGCCATCAGTGTAGCATTGGAGACATGAGCGGGGCGTGAACTTAAGAGCGAGAGAGAGAGAGAGAGAGAGACGGAAAATAAATAAATATATATGTCGTAAAAAGAGAAAGCAATAATATAATGACATGTGAAGTGATAAATTAAAGCAAAAAAGATAGAAAAAAACACAGATAAAAGATGGAAAAGAAACATGTGTGTGTGTGTGTGTGTGTGTGTGTGTGTGTGTGTGTGTTGTTTACCTGTGCGTGTGGAAAACCGTGAAATCTAAAAGCAACAAGTTACGGCACCACAACAACGGGACCATAAGGCGCTGGCGAGGGTTACGAGAAGACGTTACATCTACCACCAAGAAATTGCCGTGAGCTGGACTTGAACTTTGCCCTTTCCTGCCACGAGATGAACACTGTCCCTCTGACCCATCCCATATGTGTGTGTGTGTGTGTGTGTGTGTGTGTGTGTGTGTGTGTGTGTGTGTGTGTGTGTGTGTGTCTGTCTGTCTGCCTGTCTTCAGAGTCTCGTCTACTGATAAACAAGGTGTGATGTACAGTCTGCTCACTATTTAATGAAGCAGATTTCCTACCTATATATTTTACCAAACGTGAAATCTGTCATTCTTTTTTGTTTATCATAGCAGCTGTCATTAGCAAGCACTGCCTCTGACGTGTATCATAACCCTGCATTTCTCTCTCTCTCTCTCTCTCTCTCTCTCTCTCTCTCTCTCTCTCTCTCTCTCTCTCTCTCTCTCTCTCTCTCTCTCTCTCTCTCTCTCTCTCTCTCTCTCTCTCTCTCTCTCTCTCTCTCTCTCTCTCTCATTATCTGCACATTCAGGACACTATAACACACACACACACACACACACACACACACACACACACACACACACACACACACACACACACACACACACACACACACACGAACGCTAACACAAACAGGCAATCACAGGCACACTACACCACCACTTACCAGAGAGACAGGCTATCAAAGGGCGTCACTTGAGACTCATTGCACTCCTTCGTCACCAGCAGCAGCAGCAGAAGCAACAGTAGTAGTAGTAGTAGTAGTAGTAGTAGTAGTAGTAGTAGTAGTAGTAGTAGTAGTAGTAGTATTGTAATCCGATTTTGTTCCTTCTACTTTTATTACTATCATTATTTCTTCATTTTTATCTCTTTTTTTCGAGTTTTCTCTATTCTTGGTGTTTCTTCAGTTACAGTAGTAGTAGTAGTAGTAGTAGTAGTAGTAGTAGTAGTAGTAGTAGTAGTAGCGGCGGCGGTGGCGGTTCAGTGGGTTGTTAGTGCAGATTGTGTGGTAATGTGTTCATATTTCAGAGAGCACGTGTTGTTTGCCTGAAGCAGACGTGGATTGAACGATCTGCTTAAGTGAAGGGGCGGTGGAGTGTGAAATGTTTGCGTGTGTGTGTGTGTGTGTGTGTGTGTGTGTGTGTGTGTGTGTGTGTGTGTGTGTGTGTGTGTGTGTGTAAAAGTATAAAAATCTACATTCCTATCTAATTTATCCATATTTATCTACATTTCCTTCCTGTGTGTGTGTGTGTGTGTGTGTGTGTGTGTGTGTGTGTGTGTGTGTGTGTGTGCACTGAAGAATGTGCGAATTTTGTTGTTACATAGAATAATAATCAACATAATTCACAGTGGACAACAGCGGAGAATTTACAAGTTTTATTACGTATTAAGGAAAATAGATAAAAAAAAACCGGATCAATTGTATGTAACTTATTCAGAAAAAGTTGAACACGATATCTTTAACAGAATTATTAATAAAAAAAGCAGAAAAAAAATATGGGAAATTTACAACTTATTTAAACAAACGTAAAATAGTAATTACACAATGTATTGGAGAAAACTCAGAAATAAAAAAAAATAATTAGATTAAAAAGAAAAAGTTGATTAAGTTTAGGCCTGGTTTAAATAAAGGAAGCAAAATAAGTATAGCAAATTTGAACCACTTAGAAAAATAAAGAAAAGAAAAAGATTAGAAACAACAAAATTTGAGAGAAAAAAACATACAAACCCAGTTACATAAAGAAAAATAGAACAAAAATAATCAACTCGAAAAAAAATGGAAAAAATAAGGAAAAAAAAAAAAAAATCTTATTCTACATATAAAGAATAAGATCCTTTGAGAAGAGGATCAGGGAAACTGGCGGAAAACACGGTGAGGGAAATTATCCTTTTTTTGTATCGTAAGGGAAACGCTGCTAGGCCCTCACAATCCCTGGGAGGTGAGGGATGGAGGGGGCTGGGTGTGATGGGAGGAAAGTCGAGGGGGAGTGGGAGGAAGATGGGGATTAGTGTGGGAAGGCTGGCTGCACTGCTTAATGGTTCTCTCTCTCTCTCTCTCTCTCTCTCTCTCTCTCTCTCTCTCTCTCTCTCTCTCTCTCTCTCTCTCTCTCGTCTTTTTCTCTGTTTTTCTTTCCTTCCTTTTCTTTCTTTTCTTCTTCTTCTTCTTCTTCTTCTTCTTCTTCTTCTTCTTCTTCTTCTTCTTCTTCTTCTTCTTCTTCTTCTTCTTCTTCTTCTTCTTCTTCTTCTTCTTCTTATATCGCTTCTTCTACTACTACTACTTCTTCTTGTTATTATTACTACTATTACTATTATTATTATTATTACTTGCACTATTACTATTATTATTACTTTTATTATTATTATTATTATTATTATTATTATCATTATTATTATTGTTATTATTATTATTATTATTATTATCATTATTATTATTATTATTATTATTATTATTATTATTATTATTATCATTATTATTATTATTATCACCATATTCATCATCATCATCATCATTATAAAAACTACGTCAGACTCAACAGAAAATGGAAATGAAAGACAAGTAAGGGAGGAGGAGAAGCAGATGGGAAAGACAGGAGGAGGAGGAGGAGGAGGAGTAGTGCTGAATCAGAACGTCCCATAATATAAGGCTCAGGAACAAAGGCCGCTGCTCTCAGCACTGACTTCATTAGTGTGACGTAAGAATCGGGAGAGGGATGGCTGACTGCTGCTGCTGGTGGAGAGAGAGAGAGAGAGAGAGAGAGAGAGAGAGAGAGAGAGAGAGAATGTAAGTAAGAGACAAACAGATGGACAGACGGAGAAACAAACTGACACAAAGAAACTGGCTGACTGATCAAGTAACCAATACACTGACTGATTTGCGAACAGAAGGAGGCACTGAAGGAGACGAATGAATACACCAAACACTCGCACAAACACAATTAGAGGCTCGCACGGACATTCACACGGACACACGGACAGATGCAGGCAGTGATAGGCAGGCAGGAGACGATGAGGTGAGCCAAGGTAAACAAACATCAAGGCGAGGAAGTGACGGTCAGACTAGCAGTGATTGGAAGGGAAAAGATGTGATTGGATTGGAGACAGAGATATAATGGGAAAGGAAACTTGTTAGAGATAAAGGAAGGAAAAGATAAGAGTGAAGAGAGTTAGTGAAGAAAAATGATAAAGGAACATGGTGATTGGGAATAGTGAAGTAAGAATGAGGAAGGGTTGACGTAATATAGAATGTGAATGAACAGTAAGGAAGGGAAAGGAAAGTGAGAATGACTATATAAAAGAAATAAATGAGTAAAGGAAGACGTAAAGAGAGTAAGAGAGAGAGAGAGAGAGAGAGAGAGAGAGAGAGAGAGAGAGAGAGAGAGAGAGAGAGAGAGAGAGACGAAGCCTGACAGTTCATTGCCGGCAGTAATTTTCCGCCAGCCAAACTGTTCAAACTTTCCAGGTAATTAGAATTACGGGAAACTTTTTGGGAAGAAGGACAAGAACAAAAACAAGAAGAAAAAGAAGAAAAATAAGAAAAGATAAGAAAAGATAAGTAGGTAGTAATGGTAGTAGTAGTAGTAGTAGTAGTAGTAGTAGTAGTAGTAGTAGTAGTAGTAGCAGTACTAGTAATAGGACTAGTAGTTGAAGAAAAAAAAAAGAAAAATCAGGAAAATGAAAGACTGAAATTAACAACGTGTAATACTTTCGATATTTTCATTTTCTTACATTCAATTTATTACAACTATCAACCTTTCAATCCTCGTCAATGAACCACACACCGTAACACACCACACATCTCATTCACAATAATACTTCATCAAAACTTCCTTTTCCTGTTATTTTTCATCACAATACCAAACAAAACAATATCTATACAACAACCTGTCATATTTGCACCTCACTAACCCTGCCTTCCTTCTTCAGGTAAGTGTTTGCTACCTGGTACCAAAGAGACGAGAACAGCAGCCACCAGCACACGGTAATGTCTTGCGCTCCCCTTCGTCAACGTCACCTGCTGGAGTGTTTTCCTCTAGGGGGTAGAAATAATGTTTTTTTACGGACATTATATGGGAGGAAGGAATATTAGATGACAAAGTAGAGAAAGAAGTGAGAAGGAGGAGGAGGAAAGGAGGAGTAACTAACATAAAAAGAGGGTGAATATGTAGGAAGGATTGTAAATGCAAGAAAGGATATTAAACGGGAGAAGGTAAACGGTGAACCAGTGAGGAGGAGGAGGAGGAGGAGGAGGAGGAGGAGGAAGAGGAAGAAGAAGAGGAGGAGGAGGAGGAGGAGGAGGAGGAGGAGGAGGAGGAGGAGGAGGAGGAGGAGGAGAAACTAACATAAAAAATAGAGGAGGAAGAAGAAGCATATGGAAGATAGGTTATTAAATGAGAGAAGCTAGAGAACAGTAAACGAGTGAGAAGGAAGAAGAGACATATGAACAAGAGGAGAATTGGAACGCTTTAAAGATGTACATTCCTTTTTCCTTTGACCTTATTAAAGAGTAGAATATAAAGGCACTTCTATACCTAAATTGCTACTTTCCCTACAATTTTTCCCCATTTTTTCCTTTTGCTGAGGATAAGAAAAGACAATTACTAAGATTTATGTTTGCTCTATTTTCTTTATTCTTTCCTTTTTGTCTATGATTTGCCACGTGCTTTAAAAAAAATATAGCAGGCCTGTGTTCAGTAGGCCTATATCTATCTATCACTCCTATTCATAAATTCATCTTACCCTTTTCCTTCTTCTCCTCCTCTTTTCCTCTTCTTCCTCTCTATTTTTCTTGATTGCCCTTACTTAATCTTTATTCTTAACCTTTCCTTCCTTCCTTCCTCTTCCCACTGTCTTCCTGTCTATCTTCCTCTTCTCTTCTTCCATCTTTTTAATCTCCTTCATTCCCATCTATTATTCCTATTCATAATTTCATCCAATCATTTGAACTTTACTCTGTTTTGAAGCTCGTGAGCAGAAAAAGTAAGATAAAAAAGACCAAGAGTAGATTATGGAAAGAAATGGTCGAAAAAACACACAGGAGAGTTCATGATAAGGAAAAAGGGACAGAAAATGGAGGGAAGAATGAGATAAAAAAATGTAGATCTGTAAGTTTGGGTCATAATAGTGTTTACCTTTTGTATCTCAGAAGATGTGGAGTCTTAATGTGTTTGTGAGACGAGACACAGATGGAGAGTGAAGCAAAGATTAGGTCTCGTTTTCTATATAGCGTCTCCTTAGTTACGTTTGTGTGTGTGTGTGTGTGTGTGTGTGTGTGTGTGTGTGTGTGTGTGTGTGTGTGTGTGTGTGTGTGTGTGTGTGTGTGTGTGTGTGTGTGTGTGTGTGTGTGTGTGTGTGTAAATCTTGTAAGACGCGATCCTTACAGTCTGTGCATCTAAATTCAACCAGTTTTTCCTCCTCGTGTATTTGTGTGTGAGTGTGTGATTCACCTCTTTCGTCTGCTGGTCACCCAGCCAGTCCTCCTCATTACGAGGCGAGCTCAGAGCTCATAGACCGATCTTCGGGTAGGACTGAGACCACATAACATACTCCACACACCGGGAAAGCGAGGCCACAACCCCTCGAGTTACATCCCGTACCTATTTACTGCTAGGTGAACAGGGGCTACACATTAAGAGACTTGCCCATTTGCCTCGCCGCTTACCGGGATTCGAACCCGGCCCTCTCGATTGTGAGTCGAGCGTGCTAACCACTACACTACGCGGTGTGTGTGTGTGTGTGTGTGTGTGTGTGTGTGTGTGTGTGTGTGTGTGTGTGTGTGTGTGTGTGTAAAAGTATAAAAATATACATTCTTATCTAATTTATCCATATTTATCTACATTTCCCCCTTTATGTGTGTGTGTGTGTGTGTGTGTGTGTGTGTGTGTGTGTGTGTGTGTGTGTGTGTGTGTGTGTGTGTGTGTGTGTGTCTAAATATGTGTGTCTGCCTATCTATCTGTCTGTCTGTCTGTGTGTCTGTCTCTGTGTGCCTCCCCATCGTACCCTTGCATTAAAGATGAAATCAGACGATGACATCCTGATCGAACAATAGTGGCTGTGGAACCATCGTCTCTCTCATCTGCAGCCGTGTGTGTGTGTGTGTGTGTGTGTGTGTGTGTGTGTGTGTGTGTGTGTGTGTGTGTGTGTGTGTGTGTGTGTGTGTGTGTGTTTTAGAAATATTGGATAATCTTTGTCTAATCTTCATCTCTTCTCTCGTTTTGTCATTAAGAGAGATAGTGACTTTGTTTTCGTTGATGTTGTTGTTTTCTGTCCATTTTATTGAATTCCTTTTTTCTTTCGTTTGGTTCAGGGTTTTTCTCAGTGTGTGTGTGTGTGTGTGTGTGTGTGTGTGTGTGTGTGTGTGTGTGTGTGTGTTTTCGTCTTTTCTGCTTTGGATTGTTTTGTTATTATTCGTGTTGTGTTTGTTTCTTTTCCCTTTCCATTATTATCTCTCTCTCTCTCTCTCTCTCTCTCTCTCTCTCTCTCTCTCTCTCTCTCTCTCTCTCTCTCTCTCTCTCTCTCTCTCTCTCTCTCTCTCTCTCTTCTTCATTTTCATCTAGCCATCTTTTGCAACAGTTCCTGATTTCTTAAGTACATCCAAGCTTACGTTTCATCCTAGCCTTGTTTTTTTTTTTTCCTTTTTACCCTCACCAAGCCACATTCCTTCTCCAGCCCTCACCAGACTACTTTCCTCTCCATTCCACTGCTCTTCACTAGTCTATCTCCCTCCCATTTGGATGATAAGCTCTTCTCTCTTCTCTCTCTCTTTCTCTCTTCTCTTTCACACTTCACCTCCCTTCTCTCTTCTCTCTCTCTTTAAATATGTTTGACCTTCCCTTTTCCACTTCCTCATCGAACTGGTAGATTCACTTCATTTCACTTCATTAAGCTGTCTTCTCTCCTCACTCCACTGTTCACCAAAGTGTTCTTCATGTCCATATTGTTTACTCTACTTTGTCTTTTCTACTGTGACTTGTCTTTAACTGTGTGTCTCTCTAAAATCTTTCCACTATACTGTATTATTCATTTATCTTCCATTTCTAGTTCATATTTCAACAAGGCACCTTCATATCCACTTTTCTTCAGTAATTAACTTTATTCCCGCTTAAATTGTTTCACTTCTCACTAAATCCTTTATTAAACCTTATCCACACGACTTCACTATTTCACTATTCTTTATTATATATTTGTCTTCCATTTCTAATTCATATTTCATTACAGCGCCGTCATATCCATTTCTTCCTTCAGTAATTCACTTTATTTCCACTTAAATTCTTTATTTCTTTCACTATACCCTCCATTAAACTTCATCTACACCACTTCACCATCCATCCCTCGCCAGTCCACTCCCTCACGATATACCTTCTTCACAATACAGTTTTATTTTTTTCCATCACCTTCACATTTATTTATTTATCTACCACTCCACTCTATTTTTTTTCATCTTCCTTCACTGATCACGATATCCTCACACTCATTCTGCCAATCACCAGTTCAATCCACTACTTTACTGTCACAATACTGCAAGATCCTCCTTTCAATGTCTTCCACTACATCCTATCAATCAGTCTGTCTCCCTTTCCACTTTCACACTCGCGCCATCCCTCCATCCCTCACCAATCCACTACTTCACCACATTGCTGCTCTATCGTCTCTCAGCTCTCTTTCCAGATCCACATTCCACCAAAATGCACTTCCTTCCTGCACAAACCTTCCATCTCAGAGCTTTCTTAAACCCCCAGTGAGGCATCGCAGCCAGACACAGACAGACAGACACACAGACAGACAGATAAACAAACTTAGACACACACACACACACACACACACACACAGGACTTTTGCAGCGAACAACACAAACCTAAGCTAACCTAATGTAATCTAACCTAATCTAACCTTACCTTACCTTACCTTACCTTACCTAACCTAACCTAACCTAACCTAACCTAACCTTACCTTACCTAACGTTTGCACGCCCTGTGTTTGTCCGACTCTCCTGTTTTCTATTTTTAAATCGGAACGACATGGATCAATGAACGGGGCGGAGAGAGAGAGAGAGAGAGAGAGAGAGAGAGAGAGAGAGAGAGAGAGAGAGAGAGAGAGAGAGAGAGAGAGAGAGAGAGAGAGAGAGAGAGAGAGAGAGAGAGAGAGAGAGAGAGAGAGAGAGAAATAGGACAGGTTTAGTAAAGAGAGAACAACAGAGAGTGGAAAGGAAAAGGAAGGTAGAGAAGGAGAGGAAAAGGAAGAGAAGGTAGGGTTGAAGGAGAGAGAGAGAGAGAGAGAGAGAGAGAGAGAGAGAGAGAGAGAGAGAGAGAGAGAGAGAGAGAGAGAGATGGTATATTTGCAAAAGACTGACGTGGAGAAAAAGAAGAAGAAAAGAGAAGAGAAAATTAGGTTGATAAAAAGAAAATAGACAGGAAAGGAATAGAAAAAGAAAGGCTGATAAAAAAAGACAAAAAGGAAAAGAAAAATATAGAAAAAACACGTAAAGAAAATAGAAAAGGAAAAATAATCAAAACAGAACATGAAAACAGAAGGAAAATCACGAAAAAAGCAACGAAAACAAAGAAAACACACAAAAAAAAAGAAAATAACGAATAAAACAAACTAGAAATAATAAAACAGAATAAACGATAACAAGACAGACCAAACACTAAAACAAAAACAAAACAAACAGAAACAGAGAACATCACAATAAAAAAAACACAGAAAAAGAAATATGGATGTCACAGGAGAAAGGAAAAAATCGAGAGGAGTTTTTAGTGAGCGCGAGCTAGGACAGTACTATTAAAGGAGAAACACAGGTAGAGGCGCCTTGGATGGACAGGTAGACCAGGTAGCAGGCGTGTGACAAGCGACAGGTGGGAAGGGAAACTAAGGAGGGGAGAGAATGGAGGAGGAAAGTAGGCAGGTAAGTCATTATAGTGGAGATTGGAAGAGGAAAATAGAGATAGGAGGAGAAAAATAGAGAATATAAGAGGGGTGAAAAGAGTAGGAGAAAGAGGAAGAGAGGAAAGATAGGAGAAAAAAAAAGGACAGAGGACAGGAGATAGAAAGAAGAAAAGAGATGACGTAAGAGTGGAAGAGATGGGAGGGAGAAGAAAAGAAGGAAAAGAAAACTAGATAGAGGAGAAGGGAAAGAGCAAAGGATATAGGAGGAAACGAAGACAATAGATAAGAGGAGGAGGAAAATAGGAAGTTGGATAGGAAAAAAGGGAGATATAGGAATATTTAAATGACACGATGATGGTGTGTGGGTTTCTAGCAAAGGGAAAATTAGAATATTGATATTTTTATTATTTGACCAATCTCTCTCTCTCTCTCTCTCTCTCTCTCTCTCTCTCTCTCTCTCTCTCTCTCTCTCTCTCTCTCTCTCTCTCTCTCTCTCTCTCTCTCTCTCTCTCACAAGGAACCACGCCAAATTATTGAGTTTAGTAGTAGTAGTAGTAGTAGTAGTAGTAGTAGTAGCAGCAGCAGTAGTAGTAGTAGCAGTAGTAGTAGTAGTAGTAGTAGTAGTAGTAGTAGTAGTAGTAGTAGTAGTAGTAGTAGTAGTAGTGGTAGTAATAGTAGTAGTAGTAGTAGTAGTAGTAGTAGTAGTAGTAGTAGTAGTAGTAGTAGTAGTAGTAGTAGTAGTAGTAGTAGTAGTAGTAGTAGTAGTAGTAGTAGTAGTAAAAGTAGTAAAAGGAACAGTGCTAGTAATGGAAATCAGGAAATGCTGTTTTGCCGTCAACTAATATGAACACTCCGAAAGATTTCCCCTTCATTTCCAATAATTCTACGGTAGAGAAAGTAACGAAAAAAAAAAAAACAGGAGAAATACAAACCCGATGCACATTGATGAAAATATAAGAAGACCTTAAGCCAAAAAAATAAAGTAAGATAAAATGAAAATGAAAAAAAATTGAAGCCATACTAAAAAGATAAAACTAAAACTAAATGATAATAAAAAAAAAATTCTGTATTAACTTTGGAAAAATACGAAGGGTTGAAGTGAAAATTGTGATGTTCCTTTACAAATACTTTACACAAGCGATAATTATGACTTTTCCTCCATAAACTTGTCCAGGAAAGGAAAAAAAAAAATACTTGACCACCACGATGAAGGGAAAATTTTGTGGGATGTGATTTATTCTTTACTTTTTATATCATTTTTTTTATTTATTTTTCTTTTCTCTTTTCTTTTCTTCTCTTTTACCTTCCTTTTCATTTCCGTTTTATATTAGTTTCATCCCTTTTCCTTTTTTTTTCTTCATATTCCCCTTCTCTCTCTCTCTCTCTCTCTCTCTCTCTCTCTCTCTCTCTCTCTCTCTCTCTCTCTCTCTCTCTCTCTCTCTCTCTCTCTCTCTCTCTCTCTCTCTCTCAGGTATGGGAGCCATTTTTGGGCAGGTAACGTTGTAGATAATGGTGAAAGGGGAGATAATGAGCGGTGGGGATGGTGATGGTGATAGTGATAGTGATGGACAAGGGGATAATGCCAGGGCCAGATGGTAATGATGGTGATGATAATGAGGGTGATGATGCAGGTGTGTGGGCGTTCGAGGAAAGGATTGTGGTGAAATGGTGATGATGTGTTGAGCTTTTTTTTCTCTCTATTTTCTCATTATTTTTTCTCGTCCTTTTCTTTTTTTTTCTATGAATGTTGTTGATGTTTTTTTTTTTCATTCTTCCCATATTCTTTTTTTTTTTAGCATTTTCTTTCATCTTTATCATTATCATCGTCGTATTCGTTATCGTCACCCTTGTCCTTCTCTTCATTTTCTCCCTCTTCCTCCTCCTCCTCCTTCTCCTCCTCCTGACAGGGTGACCGACTAGACCTGTCAGCTTTCACTCCAAAAGTCAATGGAAATAACTTGTTAATTTTGCCCAGCCGCTAGGGTGCCGAGGAGGCGAGAGGAGGAGGAGGTGGAGGAGGAGGAGGAGGAGGAGGAGGAGGAAGAGCATGGAGCAGGAGGAGGAGGAGGAGGAGGAGGAGGAAGGAGGAAGAGCATGAAGAGAAGGTAGAGGAGGAGGAGGAGGAGGAGGAGGAGGAGGAGGAGGCTGGATGACTGGGCAATGTTTGTGGAGTTTGTCTTGTTTAGATGTAGATGGTTGTGTGGATTGGAAGAGAGAGAGAGAGAGAGAGAGAGAGAGAGAGAGAGAGAGAGAGAGGGAGAGGGGGGGTGGGGAGGGATGGAGGAGGTGAATAGTTATGTTGTTTTGACGACTCACCTCAACTGAATTAAAAACAGATGTTCCATATTTTTTTTTCTTAACATGTGGTGGTGGTGGTGGTGGTGGTGATGGTGGTGGTGGTGGTGGTGGTGGTGGTGGTGGTGGTGGTGGTGGTGAGGAAAGGTAATGAATGCGTGGATGAACAATGAGGGATGAGTATGCAAAGAAGAAGAAGAAGAAGAAGAAAGCGTAAATAGAAGATAGAAGAGAGAGATACAAAACTAGAAAAATAGTCGGAGAAGGAGGAGGTGGAGAAGGAAGAGAGGAGGAAAAAGGAGGAGGAGGAGAAGAAGAAAAGATAGGAAAGAAAAGAAGAAAATGTATAATGCAAGATGATGCAAAGATACAGATGAAGGAAAATGAAGAAGGAGTAAGAAGAAAGAACAACGAAAAAGAAGAAGAAGAGAGAGAAGGATGAAAAGGAGATTGATAAAGATAAAAAGGTGATAATGAGATGAATGTCGTTGATAAAGCCGGAGAGAATGATAGAAAGGATAACGAGAAAGTGATGATAATGATGATGGTGGGAGTGAAGGAGATGGAGATGGATGAACATGAGACGAAAGGAAATTAGAGATGATAAAGAATGAGATGAGGAGTATAAATGAAACACATGAATAAGAAATGGAAAGAAGGGGAAGAAGGATAAAGGATATGAAGAAATTGGAATGAAAAAAAATGTAACGTGGAATAAAGGAGAGTAAGAAAATGGGATTAAATTATAAAGATTAGTTGTAAAGATAAATAGTAAATAAAGATGGCAAATAGAGGCAAATAGTATAAAAGGTACAAGAGAAGGAAAGAAAGAGGGAAAATATAAAGAAATATGAAATGATAAATTGAAGAAACAGATGAAAAGTGAAAAATACAAATCCTTGAAACAAAGATGAATAAATTTAAAGACAAAATTAATTAGATGGTTAAGAAAAAAAAGAAAAATATGGGAAAACAAAGAAAATAGACCAGTAGTAACTAGAACATAGGAATAAAATAGAGATAAGGTTACAGAAATTAAATATAAAAAATAATAATATGATTAGGAATATTAGCATTTTTATCACAAGACACAAACATATTCCAGAAATTAATTGATAAGGAATGAAAATATAAAGTCAATAAGCAGACATGATAAACAAGCCAAAAATAAATAGGAAAAAAATAAAACAACGACGATGA
>NC_059277.1:14068319-14103319 GCF_017591435.1 Portunus trituberculatus
CAGTATCTTTTAATTTTGTGACATCTGTATTTGTTCCATCAAGAGGAAAAGTAACTAACTATTGTTTATTTCTGTATTTCCTTGATTTCCCTCGTCAGCAGAAATAGTATGTTCTTTTATAGTCTGACATTTCTTCGTCAGGAGGAAAAAATGTCACACCATCACTAATCCTCGTCAGGAGTAAGACATCCCGTCCCTGGCTGGTCTAGTTTGTGAAAGTTCCGCGAGCTGCCCTGGTGAGGAAGCGAGAAGGGAAGAGGCAGAGTGGAGTAGGGTAGAACAGGGCAGGGTAGGGCATTGACTGGGACTGCAGGGGTTAAAAGGAACAGGTAGAAGTAGGGGAAGGAAGGGGCGTGGCTGGTATTAGTCGGGTTACAAGGGCGGGGCAAGGCGGGGCGAGAGTAGGATGGGGTTACGGGGCACCAGGCTAAACAGGGCTGTGCTGGGCTATGCTGGGCGGGGCGGGGCGGGTTGGAGCGGGGCGGGGAAGGGAAGGGCGAGGTCACACAAGCCTGATACATTAAAATAAGAACAGTTTCGTTGAATTTGTGGCTTGGGCTTTCACTTTTGGGCAGGATTCCACTCCGAGCAGTGACTCTAAATCTGGAAGTGTATTTTATTTGATTCTCCAGTTTGAGTGCAGGTGAGCGAGTAAGGAAGGACTGTTGGGCTTGTGGCGGAGAGACTGTGGTTCACTTTTTACGTAGTCGAGTGTGTTCGTCGTTATATTCTTGTCGTTATTCTTCGTTTTCATGTTTGTATTGTCGTACTATCTATATTGCTTATTTGCTTATTATTATTATTCTTTTTCATCATCATTATCACCTTGTTTTTTCTTCTTCTTCTTCTTCTTCTTCTTCTTCTTCTTCTTCTTCTTCTTCTTCTTCTTCTTCTTCTTCTTCTTCTTCTTCTTCTTCTTCTTCTTCTTCTTCTTCTTCTTCTTCTTCTTCTTCTTCTTCTTCTTCTTCTTCTTCTTCTTCTTCTTCTTCTTCTTCTTCTTCTTCTTCTTCTTCTTCTTCTTCTTCTTCTTCTTCTCCTCCTTCTCCTTTTTCATCATTATTATTATCATCATCATCATCATCATCATCATATTATTATTATTATTATTATTATTATTATTATTATTATTTATTATTATTATTATGTTTATTATCATTATCATTATTATTATTATTATTATTATTATTATTATTATTATTATTATTATTATAAATAATATTATTATTATAAATAATAATATTATTATTATTGTCTCCTTTTCCTTTTCCTTCATCATCACTATAATCTCGTCATTATTAACAGTATTATTATTCGTCTTCGTCTTCGCGTTCTCTCATGAATCAATTTTGAACTGATGGTAACACTTACTAATCTAATGATTTTAATCCTCAAATATGTTTTTATTACAAGTTTTGCTCAAAATTTTATCAGAAACATTAAATTTTAACCAGCGAATCTTTCCTTCTCTTTCCGCCAAGGTTCAGGTGAGACTGATAAATGTAAATGAGTGACTTGATCTTCACTTAAGGTCAAAATTGTATCAGGAACATTAAGTTTATGAATCAAAGTTGTAATTTCACTCATGATTTTATTAAGATAGAGTAAGTCTGAAATTGGTGAATGAGCACACTTGTGCACAAACCTTCACAAAAAAAGGGAAAAAAAACATGAAATCACTCACCAATCTTTCACTCTTCGTCAGATATAGACTACACTCATAAGCACTAAATATGCAAACCAGTCTTTATTTCCTTTGGTTATTTTAGTTTTTTAACCGAATATCAATAATTTCAATATAACTAAATTGTGTTTAACACGCTCTGGCTAAAATCATTGGTATTCTTAATAAAAGAGATGGTTTAATTCTTGGTTTAATTCCTTTCAGTGCATTTTGTCCTATCACTGCTTACTCACAAACCACTGTAAGGCTTTTTTTCCCCGTTATGCAGCCGTTTTCCATATAACACTGACTGTTCCTCTAATCTTTTTTTTTTATCTTAAGTATTGGTAAAGGTTCCGTGCTGTGGTTTTCCTGCAGTGAAAAGATTAAAAAGAATTGAATATATTCGATAAAGAAATTGAGAACCAAACTATAAGATTAGGTTAAGGTTTGGTTAGGTTTGTTAGGTTAGGTTAGGTTATATTTGGGTTTGGTTACGTTAGTTTTGGTTACGTTACTCTCCTTCAAAGTCAGTCATGCTGTCAAAGAATATAAGATTTTAGAAGAACACAAACCTAAATTTCTAGTCCAGTCTTTCAGTTTTTGCTAAGGTTCCGTAAGGTGTTTATGTTTAAAAGCTCGTAATATTTCTCTCCTTTGAAAAGTCATGCTGAGAGAGTGAAGTGCTTAAAAGGAGAACACGGACCGAGATTTATGAGTCCAGTCTTTCAATTTTGGCGAAGATTCCGTGAAGTCTGTTGAAGCGTCTTTGTTTCTCATGCGCGTCACTAATCCATCACTGTTCCCGCCACGCTACATTCCCTCGCTCTGTTGACTGTCCCTCGTTTTCTGTTCGCGTTCCATCACCTGCTCGTGTTTCTCAAGTCTGAGTCATACGTTGTTTTCTTTCGTCATGTCTAATGTTTTTTTTTTTTTTTCAAGAATTGTGTTGTTTTTTACCTATTGTTTTATGTTATTTATTCATTCATATATTGCTATTATTATATTTCTTTCTTTGGCACGTTTTGTTATTGTCCTGTTTGTCTTTTTGTTTGTTTTTCTGTATCGTGTTAATGTGAGCGATAAATATTTGTTAGGTTTATAAGTAGGTTATAAAGTAAAAGTTAGTAATTTACCTCATGTTTTAGATATCTATCTTTTTTTTATTTACATTTTATCTTATCTATCAATTTCTTTTTTATTTTATTTGTTGATTTGTACCTTTCCTTTACAAGACGAAAAAAGAACGTTAATTTATTCCTTACAACATAGAGAGAGAGAGAGAGAGAGAGAGAGAGAGAGAGAGAGAGAGAGAGAGAGAAGCCCCAGGAGACCCTTCAGCACCTACAGGAGAAAGACTTAGGTCCGTATTCATAAACGCTTTGCTCTCTCACCACGATTATTTCCAAGGCCACAGAGATGATTAGCGTGACTTTCAAGTGTTTCTGCAGTTAATAATGTAGAAATCTTGTCGCTCTGCCTCTAGAACCGTAAAAACACCTTAGAAAACTCGGGTAAATTTGAATAAAGCCCTGAAATAGTGGAGTTGAGGCACAGAATGGTTTGTGAATATGAACCTTATATGGGACAATAAAGAAAAGTAACAAAAAGTAGCGGTCATTACACCACCTCACTACTTTCACGCGTCTGGGAGTCTGAGAAGTAACACGCTGCATACAAAAGGCGCATTAATTTTCTAACGGTACCTTCGTCACAGTGGAAAGTGAGTGTGGGTGAAGTGACGTGAGGATTGTGCCGGGAGGGACTGGTCTGTCTGATTGGAAGGGGGAGGGGAGTGATGATGCGGCGGGTTAGTAATGGTGGTGGCGCTGGTAGTGGTGGTGGTGGTGGTGGTGTCCAGGACGAGAGACGTGTTTTATTAATCCCTTCAGTACTTGAACACATTTTGCATTGAGATTTGTGCACCATTCCACCATTTTATTGACATTAGGAAGGGTCTGTAGAGGTCAGAAGATTAATGGCTACAGTCTTCGCTATTCTAATCCGCCACATAAGTTTATAAAGCTGTATAAAATCACCAAATAGTAAGTAGAGTGAATATGGGAAAGCGTGCATGGCTTTAAACACACACACACACACACACACACACACACACACACACACACACACACACACACACACACACACACACGTCACATCTCAGTCATAAACATATATTGGGTTTCTTATTTTTAATTATTTCGTTCATCTCAATTTCACATCCCCATAATTCTAAATGCACCTGAACGAACTCATACCATTAATCGCATTCCTTTGGCTCACTGGTAAATAAACCCCTGACACATATTGGCACGTGTTCGAACCCCGCTAAGAGTTAATTATCTCGGCATATTAACACTTATACCTTCCCTGACAAGTACAAGATGGCGCTTAGAAAATATAATGAAATGTCGGATGATAAAGAAAGAGGAAGAAGGCAAGACATCGGTGGTTTGGTCATTTAGAGGAGAGATAAATGCGTGGGAGGAGGATGGAAATGACAGGTATGAAGTAGATAGGAAGAGGAAAGAAAGAAGACAAGATGGTGATAGGTGTGACAGAGGAAGAAGCAGAAAAAGATAGAGACGGAAAAGCTAATAATTTATGTATGCATTGAAGGTGAAGATGATGATGGTGGGTGTGATGAAGGAAGATGAAGAAGAGTAACGTGCAGATGGAAAGACCAGTTTTGTGTAAGGGAAGAAAAAGTTATGGCTGTGACAGGAGACAAGGAAGATGGAGACGGGAAGAGTAGTTTTATGGACGTGCTGAAGGAAGACAAGCGGGTGATGAGTGTGGTGAAGAAACACAGAGAAGACTTAACATGAAGACTGCTGTGGTGATTTCTACTGGGACTCCTCTCATGAAAAATAAGTAAATAAGTGAATAGATAAATGGGAAGAAATATTAGTACTGCTTTTTTTTTGTATATCACTTTTTTCTAGAATATACATTTTTTCCATTTCTGTTTTTCCTCGGAACTTTATTGACCTCCTCTACGACCAACTACCCGAAGAAGACAACATCTCCCGCTTCACTCCCTTCACTCCACAATTCCCCTCACCCCCAAACACTTGCCCTTCACACTCCCAACCCTCCATTCTCTCCCTTTTCAATCTCCTCCCCCAATCTCAAAGTGATATAAATTTAAGAGGCAAAAAAGCTTAAGTGTGAGGAAAGCTTACCCTCAATGAAATGGGTGAGCTGGTTTTATAGTAGTGTGTGTGTGTGTGTGTGTGTGTGTGTGTGTGTGTGTGTGTGTGTGTGTGTGTGTGTGTGTGTGTGTGTGTGTGTCTCCTTTTCTGGCCTCGCTATAGATCTTTCCTTGTCGCGTTATATTCTTTACCTCTTTGTGTCGTCTCTCTCTCTCTCTCTCTCTCTCTCTCTCTCTCTCTCTCTCTCTCTCTCTCTCTCTCTCTCTCTCTCTCTCTCTCCTTCAAATTCCACACCGAAGAACGTACAAATATAAACCCGTGTAGCTGTAACAGTAACAGACAAGCGAACACCGAACACACTATATATAAACACCACCACGAGTCGCCGCCAGTTTGCGACAGTTTTACGAGAGTGTAAGAAGCTGAGGAGGCGTCACTAGATCGTCAGGAGGCAGGTATTGGCAGCGTCTTGGGGGTCACTCGCCTGCCCCGCCCTTGCCACCAACCAACCAGCCAGCCAGCCAACCAGCCAGAATACCGCCCTGTCGCTGTCCTGAGAGGCAGATCTGGGTGATACTAATCATATTATATACGTGGAGAGTAGGAGGGACGGAAAGGGGGAAGGGTAACGCGTGCCAAGTGTTATTTCTGTCCTAGTCTGGGATGTTGGCTAAAGGAAGACAACGAGGTGGAGGAGGAGATGGAGAGGGGAGGGAACAGGAGCAGTAAGTGTCTGTCCCAGGAGTGACTCACTATGTAGGGCTACCCACTCCCTCATTCCCCTTTCTTATACCTTCCCGTCTACCTACGCATCACCTTAGCCAATATTTTAGCACTGCACACACACACACACACACACACACACACACACACACACACCTAGCCACACGTTTTAAATTCTCATGAGGAGAGTAAAAAAATATTATCACTATTTCATTTCAGCATCATCTACAATTTCTTCTCCATCATGAGGGATATTGACGTTTATTCCTTCATTTTGTGTGTTTAACCCGTCAGGAGGGAAGACTATACCTTAATGTAGCAGGAAATCGCTTATAAAAGTCTCATGCTTTACTTAATCGCTTGCCTCAGTGTCTTCTGGTGCAGTAGTGGTCCGGCAGCGAGTCAACACGTCTCAGTTCAACTTCAGGGTGTGGGAAGGCGGCGCACGGTTCATTCAGTTGTTCATCCTTCCCTGTGGTTGGTCGATAAGTGGTGCCTGGGGAAATCTGGGAAGTAAATTGGGAAACTTTGAAAATGAATAGCAGAAACTTAGGAAAATCAACTCTTGGAGATCGGGAAATTAACTGGGTAAGCTTAGGAAAGTGAACTGCTGGGAAATTAGAAAGCTTACAGTAGGGAAAGCTTAGAAAGCTAAAAGTGTGAAATCTGGAGAAATGAACTTAGAAAATAACTGGAGAATCATAGAAAGAAAAAAACTTACTCTAGGGAAAGGTTAGAAACGTGAAGTGTGAAATCTGGGGAAATGAACAGTACGAACTTAAAATATGAACTAGAGAGTCATAGAAAAATCAATGGAAACTGAGAAAAATTACCTGTATTTTTTAATGTAACAGGGAAAACCGGCCAAGGACAAGAAAAAGGATTAAACTATTAAATTTCATTAGTAAACTCTGGAACTCTCTACCTGCATTAGCATTTCCATCTTCCTACGACTTGACTTCTTTCAAGAGGGAGGTTGCGAGACATTTGTCCCTTTATTTCGACTTACCCTTTGACCTGCACGGGGACTGGTAAATAAGTGGGACTTTTTTATATTATTTTTTTGTTGTCCTTGACCAGGTTTCTCTCGTACATAAATAAAAAAAAGACACTTAAGCAAAAAGAAACACTGATTAACGAAAGGTCCTAATGGCATTGAGAAAATAAAGATTACCACTCTGTATTACCCCATCCCCCGCCACAGCCCAGTAAACACCCAACAACACAGCAAAACAGCAACACAGCACACAACAACACCTTAAACCACCCGTATACATCGCTGTGGTTGTGGTGTGGACCTGTGCTGTGTTCAGGAGCGGCGCGGCTGTTCCCATACACGGCTGGGCTTCCTCTGGTTCTGTTCCGTGGCCTTATAAGGGTGTAGAAAGTGGCTGTAGAGGTTTCGTCCATCACAGGTGAGTGGTCAGCTGTCACGCCCCTCAGACTTACAGGCCCCTAGACGTCTCACTGATCTTCCAAGAGTTTTAAGGTGTTTTTTTTTAAAGTTTTTTTTTTTTTTGCTTTTTATGAATGTTCTTTGCGTTGCTTTGTGAGTGTAGTGCCAGTTGTTGTAAAGGTGAGGTTATGGTGGTGGTGGTGGTGGTAGTGGTCTTCTTCTCGCTCTTCTTGTTATTGTTCCTGTTTTGTTCTTGTTTATATTCTTGTTCTTCATGTTCTTGTCTCTCTCTCTCTCTCTCTCTCTCTCTCTCTCTCTCTCTCTCTCTCTCTCTCTCTCTCTCTCTCAACCTCTACACAACGCTACACAATATATTTATCTGCTAGTGATTAATTTTCAAACTTGTGTCTCTCTCCCTCTCTTTCTTTCTCTCGCTCTTAAATCTTTCCACTTCCAAAGTCTCTCTCTCTTTTTTTTTCTTACTTTCTCACTTTTAAAGCTTGGGTCATCATGCAAGCGGTGGTTCTATTTTATTATTATTATTGTTATTATTATTATTATTATTATTATTATTATTATTATTATTTTTTTTATTATTCTTGTTGTTGAAGTTGGCATTATTGTTGTTAATATTATATCTACCACTAACACACACACACACACACACACACACACACACACACACACACACACACACACACCTTCATTAACGCCGGTGTTTGCTTCACTGCTTCACTTGCTTCGAGTGATTTGTGAAGCATGGACAAGGACACACACGAAGCCTTGGAATATTTATTATGCTTGAAAAATAGTCTTGTTATAAATCATCACCGCTCCCTTCTCCTCCTCCTCCTCCTCCTCCTCCTCCTCCTCCTCCTCCTCCTCCTCCTCCTCCTCCTCCTCCTCCTCCTCTTCTTTATCCTCCTCCTTTATCTTGCTAGTTTTTCTTCTCCTATTACCTTTTATTTCTTTATCTCCCTCCATCTTTATCTTTTCTACACCTTTTTTATCATGTTCTTTATTATTCGTATTTTTCTTTGCTTGTTTATTATCATGTGTCTTATTACTAACTTCTCTCTATAGTTCTTTCTCTTCTTTTGTCCTTCTTCTTCTTCTTCTTCTTCTTCTTCTTCTTCTTCTTCTTCTTCTTCTTCTTCTTCTTCTTCTTCTTCTTCTTCTTCTTCTTCTTCTTCTTCTTCTTCTTCTTCTTCTTCTTCTTCTTCTTCTTCTTCTTCTTCTTCTTCTTCTTCTTCTTCTTCTTCTTCTTCTTCTTCTTCTTCTTCTTCTTCTTCTTCTTCTTCTTCTCTTCTCCTCCTCCTCCTCCTCCTCCTCCTCCTCCTCCTCCTCCTCCTCCTCCTCCTCCTCCTCCTCCTCCTCCTTCTTCTTCTTCTTCTTCTTTTTCTCACATGCCCGACTTGATGACGTCTACTCCTCCTCCTCCTGTGTGTGTGTGTGTGTGTGTGTGTGTGTGTGTGTGTGTGTGTGTGTGTGTGTGTGTGTGTCTGTGTCTACAGCACACACACACACACACACACACACACACACACACACACACACACACACACACACACACACACACACACACACACACACACATTATTTATATTCATGTGTTTATAATCATTGTGTTCATTTACTCTGGGTTTAACATGCAACAAGATTTTTGCGACTATCTTGTGTTACGTGCATAGTGAGTAAACTAATTCTTTGTTCTTTCTCTTTTGTTCACAGAGAGCAAAAAAAAAAAAAAATAGTGTTAATAGGTGTTTTAAAATCTCTCTCTCTCTCTCTCTCTCTCTCTCTCTCTCTCTCTCTCTCTCTCTCTCTCTCTCTCTCTCTCTCTCTCTCTCTCTCTCTCTCTCTCTCTCTCTCTCTCTCTCTTTCTTTTTCTTTCTTCTCTTTTCTTTTCTTCTTCTTTTCTTTATTCGTTTTTTCATATTTGGTTACTTCTATTTATTATTATTATTATTATTATTATTATTATTATTATTATTATTATTATTGTATCTCTTCTTTATTAATTTTACTTCTATATCTTCTTGTTATTGCTATTCTTATTCTCATTATTTTCGTTATCATTATTATTATTGTTCTTCTTCTTCTTCTTATTATTATTATTATTATTATTATTATTATTAGTAGTAGTAGTAGTAGTAGTAGTAGTAGTAGTATTATCATCTTCATCATCATCGTCATAATCATCTTTTTTTCTTTTCCCAGGACTCTAACTTCTCTTTTTCAATCTCTCTTCCTTTTATCCTTCCTCCCTTCTTTCCCTCCATCCTTCTTGGTGCCTCCTACACACCTCTACCTTCTCATCCTCTCCTTTATCCCTTCTTCCTTAAATAATTATCACTTTAAAATAGACAAGTTAATTTGGAAGAGAAAGAGGAGATAAGGAGATTGAGAGAACGAGGGCGGAATGAATGAGGGCAAGATGAGGAAGAAGAGGAGGAGAAGGAGAAGGGGAAGGAAATAAGGATTAAAGAGGGGAGGAACGGATGAAAGAAGGGGAAAGGCTCTGTGTCGAGTGTAGAAGAGATTTGCGAGGGAGGAGGTGTGAAAGGAGGAGGAGGAAGAGGAGGAGGAGGAGGAACAGCAAGAGGAAGGGACGAGGAGAAGGAAGAGAAGATAAATGTGAAGATATATGATTGTTACTTCAGTTTCTCTTTAGTTTTTGTTTAGTGATATTCTCTCTCTCTCTCTCTCTCTCTCTCTCTCTCTCTCTCTCTCTCTCTCTCTCTCTCTCTCTCTCTCTCTCTCTCTCTCTCTCTCTCTCTCTCTCTCTACATCCTTCCTAACTTTCTTTCATCCTTTCTTCTTTCTTTCCTCCTTCTCCCTTCCAAGAGAGAGAGAGAGAGAGAGAGAGAGAGAGAGAGAGAGAGAGG
Source organism: Portunus trituberculatus (assembly GCF_017591435.1). NCBI lineage: Eukaryota > Metazoa > Arthropoda > Malacostraca > Decapoda > Portunidae > Portunus > Portunus trituberculatus. The sequence continues at coordinate 14,078,142 of NC_059277.1, forward strand.
GAGATACTGTAGATAAAACTCTGATATAATAAAACTTCATTGAGACAACAAATAAAAAAAAAAAACATGGCATATTGAACAAGGGAGGAAAACAAAGCGATACGTTGAACCTCTCAAAGAAAATTTTCATCCCACGTTATTAAAAAAGAAAATTCCTTCTTGTCTTTGTGGCGAGCCCGAGGGAGGCCGCTTTGTTTTCTTTCTCATTTTATATGCAAAAAAAAATAATAAAATAAAGCTAAACACAAAGGGGAGAGCAGACTTTGAGGTGGGTTTAGGTGTTCTAGTTTTAGTAGGTTTATTTTGGAGAAGCTTTTTTTATTGATAGGTAAAGATAGGCAGGCTGGTTTAAAAAAAGGTTTCAAGTTTCAAAGGTTTATTTAGAAAGGGTTGGGAAGTACAAAACAAGAGGTGGGACAGTACAAGTTGCAAAAATAATGAAATACAGAATTACAGAAATAAGTTAAAAGTAGCTGGGCTGTCTAGCTTGCTGTTGTTTACAATATCTTGAGTGAAATGAAAGTAAAAAAAAAAAAAATGTGCATAAGTAACAGTAATGGTAAGGTAACTGGAAGCATAAGTACATGAATATAATTAAGAGGTACTACGAGGGTTGCTAAGTGTAAGCCTGATGGTGTCTTGTAATGTGCCTTATGTTCCGGTGAATAGGACATAACATAAGAACATTCGGGAGCTGCACGAAACCATTAGTCCTGCACGTGGGAGTTCCTCTAAGAAGCATTCCTATCAGTTAACTTACTTATCTCCACTGTTATTCCCATCCACAAATCTGTTTAATCTTCTTTTAACCACTTCAGTACTGGAACGTTTGTTTACCTTGAGTTTGGGTGTGATTAGACGATTTTATTGATATTAGGAAGGATCTATGGATGTCAGAAGTTTAATTGCCAGAGTCTTCATTATTTTAATCCTCACACAAGTTTCTGAAGCTGTAGAAAGTCACCAAATAGTAAGCCGAATGAATATAACGCGTCACAGTACTGAAGGAGCTGAGCCTAGAAGTGTTGTATACGTGATAAGATGTACCAGAAACAAACAAAAATTATCTTACACAATTAAAACTATCTCTCAGAAATTAGAAAACAGTTACCTAATGAAAGGAAAACGTTAAATTGGCTACCGAAAAACACAATAGTACTTACACGACTTACAAATTATCGTAGGCAACTCAAAGCAAACGAACACATCTAAAAACTATCATACTCAACTAAGAATTATAACGAACACAAGCTAAAAGTAATCGAAAAAAAACTCAGCTAAAAACTATCATACACAAATAAAAACCATCGAACATAAGCCAAAAAAAACAACCTGAAAATTATCGTACACAAAAAAAAAAAAAAAAAAAAAATGACACCAAATTTAACCTCTTCAGTACCATGACGCGTTTCTATATTCATTCTGCTTACTGTCTGACAACTTTGTACACCTTCAGAAACTTATGTGGTTATTAAATAGTGAAAACTGGCCATTCTATCTTCTGACCTCCATAGACCCTTACTAATATACATAAAATCGTATAATCGTACCCAAAGCTAATAGTAAAAAAGCGTCCCGGTAATGAACGAATTAGAAGAGAAACTGTCGTAACTAATCTGAAAATATCGAACGAGCAAATAACCTTTTCGACTGAGCTGCCCTTAGAATCGTGTGGCGAGGAGCAGACCGCGAGGATACGTGGCCTGGGGATGGGGGGAGAGAGGGAGCGGAGGCAAGAATGAATGAAAGTTCCCGTGCAGTCCTTCCGGTGAAAGCTGACGGGTTTAGCGAGGTCTGGTGTCACTGGCAATGTCTTGAGTAAATGCTGGGAAAATATTGTGGTTTTAATTCGTAGAGGTGAAGATTTTAGATGTTATTTGTACTATTGATAGTGTTTGTAAAGAATTGCGGTGGTGATGGTGTTGTAGGTGATGGTGTTGGTGTATACAATATTCACCCTCGTACTGAACACTCCACATTCACACTTAGCACTCCACACGTAACACATATTAATCCACCCTGACACTTTTCCCTACAATCCACTTCTCTCCACCCTTATACTTTCTACTCTACCCTCATACATTTCTACTTTCATCCCTTTCACTTATATTTCTCACCTTTTCCCATCTTTTTCCACCTTAACCCCTTCAGTACCATGACACGTTTTCATATTCCTTCTGCTTACTATTTGGTGACTTTGTACAGCTTCACAAACTTATGTGTGAGATAAAATAGTGAAGGCCCTGGCCATTATTCTTCTGACCCCAATAGACACTTCCTAATGTCAAAAAATCGTCTAAGTATACTCAAAACTCATGGTAAAAATGCGTCCCAGTACTGAAGGGGTTAAGGATCATAGAATCTAATACCATATAATCTTCACTTATTCATCACCTTTATATTTTCAACTTTCACTTCCTCATCACTTATTTTATTCCTTCCTTGCGTGGTCTACCTTATAATTTTCTAATAGCACCGTGACCTCGCTCCACCACTGAAAGTAAGAGCAGGTGAGGTGAAGAGGGAAGAAGAGGGTGAAGGAAGGAAGGAAGGGGTGAAGGAGGATATATGGGTGTGAGATAACGATGGGAGAGGTCAAATGGGAGTCGTCTCTCTCTCTCTCTCTCTCTCTCTCTCTCTCTCTCTCTCTCTCTCTCTCTCTCTCTCTCTCTCTCTCTCTCTCTCTCTCTCTCTCTCTCTCTCTCTCTCTCTCTCTCGAAACGTAATTAAAGAAATAGAGAAATGGAAGGGAAAAAGGAAAGTGAAGACGAAAAGTGATAAAAAGGAAAACTAGGAAAACGAAGACTAGAGAATGGAAAGAGAGATAAAAGAGAGAAGAGATAAAAGAAACGTAAAGAAGAATGAAGAAAACGAGAGAAATAAAGACAAAGGAAGAAAAGAGTGTAAAAAAACAAAAAGAAAGGAAAGAAAGAAGAAAAGGAAAGAAAAAGAGGAGAAGACAAACTAAGGTAAATGAAGAAGAGGAAATGATAAAAGAAAGAAAAGAGAAAGAAAGAAAAAAAAAGAGCGATAGGCATTAAGCAGGAAATGGTGTGGAAAGGTAGGGGGGGGGAGGGAACCGTGGCGCAGGTGATGGTGACTGATGGTGAGAAGAAACTGATGGTGACAGATGAGGGAAGGTGATGATAGTGAAGCGAACCATTATTATATGAGAGGGAAGGATGTGAGGCAATGGCGGTGATGATGGAGGTGATGGTGATGAAGATGAAGTTAGGAAAGTTAAGAGTATTATGAAACAAAAGGAAGAGGAAGAAAAAAAATAAAAAGAAATATAAGAAAAAATTAAGGAAAACATTTAGGGAAACTTTATTCTGGAAAAAGAACAAAACACAGAAAACAGTATGAAAGGAAGAAAATGGTAAACAAATCATTCAAATAAAGAAAAATAAACAAAGAAAACACTGAGGAAAGCTTTATGGAGGAAGAAGAATATGTAGAAACCATTATAAGAAAAAAAAAAAAGTAGAAATAATATTGTGTTGGGAAGAAAAAAAGGAAAACCAGGAAAACAATATTGTGGTTAGAGAGAGAGAGAGAGAGAGAGAGAGAGAGAGAGAGAGAGAGAGAGAGAGAGAGAAGGAAGAACACATGAGGACACAATCTAATTTCCGTGACTTCATTTCGTATGCATGAAAATGAAAATAATGTTCAACTTCTTTCCTATACATAAACAGTCTTTCCTCTACTTTCTCCTCCTCCTCCTCCTCCTCCTCCTCCTCCTCCTCCTCCTCCTCCTCCTTCCTCTTGGTATTTCAGGAATCAAAGTATCTCTCTATATTCCTAGACACTTCTTTCTCTGTAAATTTCTTGTTGGAAGGAAGGAGGAGGAGGAGGAGGAGGAGGAGGAGGAGGAGGAGGAGGAGGAGGAGGAGAAGAAGAAGAAGAAGAAGAAGAAGAAGAAGAAGAAGAAGAAGAAGAAGAAGAAGAAGAAGAAGAAGAAGAGGAGGAGGAGGAGGAATAGGAAGAGGAAGAGGAGGAGGAGGAGAGAGAGGAGGAGCAGGAGGAGGAGGAGGAATAAAAAGAAGCCGAGGGGAGAAGGAGGAGGAGGAGGAGGAGGAGGAGGAGGAGGAGGAGGAGGAGGAGGAGGAGGAGGAGGAAGGAGAAGGAGAAGAAGAAAGTATTAGTGGGCGTCATCTTAAGTTATTTCTACGAACTGATATACACGAAATGAGAGAGAGAGAGAGAGAGAGAGAGAGAGAGAGAGAAACATCATTCTGTTCCCTCTTCCTCGTTTTTTTCTATCCCTATCTCTTTTTTTTTTTTTCTCTCTCTCCTGTTGTTTATTCTTCCCCTTGCTTTCCAAATTTTTGTCATGCAGTTTAGTGACCCCTCCACCCTTCGTGACCTGCGGCTCCCTGACCTTCCTCTGACCTTCCTTTGACCTTCCTTGACCTTCTCTCACCTCCCTGTCATCTGCCCTCGCCTGCCCTCGATTCAGTCACGTTTTCTCACGAGTCAAGAGAGTAATGTTCTGTCATGCATTCTCTCTCTCTCTCTCTCTCTCTCTCTCTCTCTCTCTCTCTCTCTCTCTCTCTCTCTCTCTCTCTCTCAAAAAATCTTATCTTTCCTCCTCTTCCTTCTTTCTCTTATCCTCTTTCTTCCCTCATTCCTTTTCTCACCTTACTCTTTTTCTCTCTATTTCCTTTCACCTCACTTCCTTTCCTCTTTTCATCTTTCAAATCTTCCTCTTCCTCTTCCTCATAGTGCTTTTCAAAGAAGACATCAACACACACACACACACACACACACACACACACACACACACACACACACACACACACACACACACACACACACACACACACACACACACACACACACACACACACACACACACACACTCTCTCTCTCTCTCTCTCTCTCTCTCTCTCTCTCTCTCTCTCTCTCTCTCTCTCTCTCTCTCTCTCTCTCTCTCTCTCTCTCTCTCTCTCATATACCGTTTTTCTTTCTTTTGTATTTCTTTATGTTCCTCCTCCTCCTCCTCCTCCTCCTCCTCCTCCTCCTCCTCCTCCTCCTCCTCCTCCTCCTCCTCCTCCTCCTCTTCCTTCTCCTCCTCTTGTGCTAAAATACTAAATCTTTTTTCACCGTTCACTACATGTGAAATAGGAAGTATTTCATGTTTTTTTTTTCTATTTTTCTTTCTCTCTTCGTATCGTAAAACTGAATGTGTTAAAAGATCTACATGTATTTGCTGCATATCTTTTATTTCTTTTACTTTTCATATTTCCATTTCTTATATTTTTGGTCTATTTATTTTCCTGCACAATAGATTTTCAAAGTAATGGAAGGAAATTTACGGATTTTTACCTCTATTGCTGTTTTTTTTATCTTTCTTTTTTGCTTCTATATTGTTTTCTTTCTTTTTATTCTTTGTATTTCCTTCTTTGCACGATACGTTTTGGAAAGAATGAAGAGAAATATATGTGTATTTTTTTCCTATATGCATAAAATCTAGTGTCTGTTTCATGTTTTCCTTTCTTTTTTCCTCTTTTTGTCAACAATAAGTTTTGGAAGGAACGAAACGAAATTTACATATATTTCTTTGCTCTATGTGTAAGAGTTAGTATGTGTTGTATATTCCACATTTTATTCCTTTTGTATTGCTATCATTTTTTATTTTTCATCTGTGCATTTTTACACGATGGAGAAAAAAAATTGTACATTGACACACAATTCATTCATACTAATGTGTAAGAGTGGGAGTCTATTCCATATTTTCCTTTTTTTTTTCTTTTTCCTTTTTTTTTACATTTTTCTTTTTATTTCTCTAGGCAATGACTCTTAAAGGCAGTGAAGGGAAGTGATGTACATTGACACATAATTCATTCATACTAATGTGTAAGAGTGGGTGTCTACTGCATATTTTCCTTTTGCATTTCTTTATTATATTTTTGTTTTTCTAGGCAATGAGTATTAAAGGCAGTGAAGGGAAGTGTTCATTTTGTTCATGTTTCCTTTCTGTGAGTCAAGGGTCAATGAAAGAAAGAAATGTACATTCACACACATTTTATTCAAACAAATGGCTGAAAGTGGGAGTCTGTTTCATATTTTCTTTCTTTTTATTTTTTACATTCATTTATTTTAATTTTATGCATTTTTTCTGGGCAATGAATCTCAAAGGCAGTGAAGAGAAGTCTTTATTTTCTGCATGAGTCTCTTTTCTGTGAGTCAATGGTTAATGTTACCGTGTATTCATTTGCGGAAAAAAAGTTGTATAGAAAATAAAAGCAGAAGAAATTAGGAGTTAGTTAAGTTAGTAAGCATATATTTAGGTAAGAAATAAAGTGAGTAATATTAATAAATAGCCGCCGTGCTACAGTGGAACCATGCGTGTTTTGTGGTCCGAGGGGTCTCCAAGCTCACGGGTTCGAATCCTGTCCACGGTCCGAGTGTTGATTGGGCTTCCTCACTCGTGGCAACGGTTTCCTAGAATTAATGTTAATATTGCCGTGTATTTCTTTATCCCTCTTAGTTGTCTTCTCCGTTTTAATTAGTCATGTTCTGTGAAAGTTTGTATTGTTTCATCATGATTTTTTTTTCTCTATTATTCTTTTTACATACAAAATATTTCTTTTTTTATAATATTGTCACTGTTTTCTCTTTTTGTTTTGCTTTTTCTTTATTTTCTTATCTAAAAAATGGTCCTGTTATTTCTTTTTTGCTCTTTGTTTTTTTTCTTTTAATTAAGGTTTCTTCAAACTTCACTTGACTTGTTTTCCTTAAAGTTTTCTCTCTCCACTCTGAACAATTTCCTTTTGTCTCACTTCAAAATATTCTTTCTTAATCTTCCCTGCAACATATTTTTTATTCACTGGATACGTGCAACTTTCTGTTTACTTTACAATTTTACCTTCAACATTCTCTCTCTCTCTCTCTCTCTCTCTCTCTCTCTCTCTCTCTCTCTCTCTCTCTCTCTCTCTCTCTCTCTCTCTCTCTCTCTCTCTCTCTCTCTCTCTCTCTCTGTCCACACTGTTGTTTCCGATTTATTTTATCGTGTCTTTCTCTTTTTCTATTTATTCCATCACTTTATTCTATGCTCTTCGTTTTGTCCATCTTTTCATTTTCTTTGTTGGTTCCTTGCTTTATCTTATCTTTTGTTTTCCTGTTTTACTCTGAAGGGAGAACTATTTTAAAGATTGTTTAGAAAATGTGTAAGAAAAATAGTGAGATCGAAGGAGTGACTTTGAAGATTTACCGTATTATTATGTTGGTGTTTTTTTTTTTTATGAAAGTATAGGTTTGATGTTCTTATCTCTCTTCTAATATGAGAGAAGGACGGGAGAACTGTGGGAAAACTTTTGACTCTCTATCTCTTTTCTTTTTTTTTTATCTATCATTCATCCACTCATTCCCATTTTCCTCTTGTCACACCTCTCCTTTTCTTACCCTGCTCACCTGCCCCCTTCCTTTCCCCTTCAATGTTCTCCTTCTCCCCTCATCAAACGCTCACCTGAGAAGCTTTGAGGCCTTTAGACGGTCGTGAATGATTAATAAAGGTACCTTGAAGGATTATATCGATGCTTACCTGTGTTACTTTCACCGGTTAAATGGGTAAGATTGGCATCGGGGAGCCGGTGAAAAATAACAATAAAAAAAAACACTGCAGGTTCAACTGGTGAGGATATGCAAAGGGGGCACTTTAAGAAGCTATTTAATAACCCCATAACAATGAACCTGACATACACATAGATATAACATGAAACACATGAAACTGACATACACACACACACACACATATATATATATATATATATATATATATATATATATATATATATATATATATATATATATATATATATATATATATATATATATATATATATATATATATAACACAGAAATAAATACAACAATAAAGAACCCAACTTAATACCTAACAATAATACTAATCCTATATGGAGGCAATGTGGAAAAACGGGACGAGGGGAAGTGATACTTATGAGGTGTCGCAGTGGTGAAGTGCTGGGTGATGTGGATCCCACGGTAATCCAAGAGGCGTTGTGTTCACTGGTTGAGGCCTGGACCTTCCAGAAATCAGGGAGCTCGCTTAACACTTCCGCTTGAGTCGAATGGGGCCGCGTGAATCCAACTTCGGGACAGTAGCGGGGCTTCATGAGACGGTGACGTGGAGGGTTCATGAGACGGTGACGTGGAAGGTTCATGAGACGGTGACGTGGAAGGGGAGGTGGAGAGGTGGCGAACGAGGTAGCAAGCGGAGGAGGTGAGGGTAGTGGAGTATGTTACGGGCGGGCCGTAACATTTCCTCCGTAATGGGCTCATGAAGGAGGTGAGACGGGAGATCTTGATAAGGCGTCGGCGATGATGTTGTCCACCCCCTTGATATGGTGGACTTCAAGTTGAAGGGTTGAGTTAACAAGGCCCACCTAAGTATGCGTTGGTTTCGGTTCTTCATGGCGTGAAGGAAGGCCAGAGGGTTGTGATCGGTGAAGACCTTCGTAGTTTGAGGACCAGGATGAAGGTAGCACTCAAAACGTTGGAGCGCCAGGACGAGTGCCAGAGCCTCCTTCTCGATGGTGGAGTAGTTGAGTTGGTGTTTCTTCAGCTTGGCGGAGTGATAGGCGATGGGATGGAGGATGCCGCTTGTGGGGTCCGCTTGTAGGAGGACAGCACCCACTCCAACTCCACTCGCGTCCACTTGTAGATGGAAAGGGCGGGAGTGATCTGGCGACCAGACCACTGGCTCCGAGAAGAGGAACGCCTTAAGATGTTTGAAGGCTTGGTCTCAGGTCGGGGTCCAGTGAAAGGGGACGGAAGTGTTGATAAGGTCAGTCAGGGGGCGGCTAAGGTGGAGAAGTTCCTACAGAATCGTCTGTAGAAACGAGCCATCCCCAAGAACCTCATGAGAGCTTTCCTGGTGGTAGGGACAGGAAAGCCAAGGATGGCCTCTACGTTGGCTCTCTTGGGGCGAACCTTGCCGTTCCCCACCACATGTCCCAGGTAGACCACCGTAGACTTCCCGAAGGTGGACTTGGCCAGGTTGATTGTAAGACCGGCTTCCTGCAACCGACCCATCAGCCTCCGGAGACGGGTCAGATGTGTCACCCAGTCGTCCGAAGTCACCACCAGGTCGTCCAGATAGGCAGATGTTCCCTCCAAGTCCTGGGTGATGTAATTTATAGCCCTCTGGAAGGTGGCGGGAGCATTAGACAAGCCGAAGGGCATCACTGTGTATTGGTATAGTCCGAAGGGGTGATGAAGGCGGATATTATTCGGGCCTCGTCCGAGAGGGAATCTGGTAGTAACCTTTAAGTAAATCTATGGTGGTTACAAATTTGGCTACTCCTATGCTATCTATAAGGTCCTCTATCAAGGGCAATGGGTAGGAGTCTGGCACCGTCACTTTATTTAATTTCCTGTAGTCGGTGCAAAATCGACTACTACCATCTGGCTTAGATGTTAACAGGCAGGAGAAGCCCAGGGGATATACTAGGTTCTGCAAGGTGATGACAGAGCAGATAGTCTACCTCTTTTTCATCAAGTCTCTTTTAATGGGTGAAATGCGATAGGCTGGTTGTCTTATAGGCTTGATGTCATTAGATATTAATGTTATATCATGTTGGATAGTAGTACAAAGTCCTGGAAGGTCACCTGTGATTTCTGAAAAGTCTAGCAATAACTTTTAAGATCAGACTGTTGTGAAGGTGTTAAGGAAAAAAAAACCTCATCAAGGTTGGACATGATTTGGCTGTTTGAGGGCGTCCTTTAGGTGACGAGAAGAGGAATTCGATGTCGGACTCTTCCTCGGGGGCACAGGACCAGACTCCTTCCCTACCAGACATACAGGTACAGTGCAAGATAAGTCGTCCTCTGGTTCTCTGGAGTGGTAAGGTTTCATTAAATTAATATGAACTAGTTGGGAATCCTTATGACGGTCAGGAGTGTGGACCACATAGTTTAATGGACTTAGTTTTTGAGCCACAACATAAGGTCCCATGAACTTACTGTGAAGAGCATTGCCTGGAGTGGGGAGAAAAGTAAAACCTTGTCTCCTGGTTTGAAACTTCTCATGATAGATTTGGGGAGAGAATTTTGTTGCATTTTAGTTTGAGATTTGAGGAAGTTTGATTTAGCAAAAGATCTGACTTCACTGATTAGATGGTGAACCACGACTTCTACTACCCAGGGATCCCATCAACAAAGCAAAGGCATCAGCCACTTTAGCGGCAGACATAAGCTCACTCTCTCCCCGTTCTTCAACATGACTCAGAATATTAAAGGGTAACTTGTTCTTCCATTCTTCCAGGACCATTAGATTGAGCAACTCCTAAAAGGTGGTAATGTTAAGGGCGGCTAACCATTTCTTAAATTGTCTTAGTTTCTCACAAGCAAATTCAACATAGGTGTGAGAGTCTGGTTTCACATACTTTCGGAACTGTTGTCTGTATCCGTCAGAAGTGATAGAGTAGGCGTCTAGAATGTTACCTTTGATCTCTTCATACTCTACCTCATCACTAAGGCCGTTGTATACCCTGTAAGCTTTTCCTACTAGCTTGGGGACAAGGAGAGACACCCACTGATCCTTGGGCCATTTATTCCTATTAGCAATGCTCTCAAAAGCGCGAAATGACCCGTCAACATCAGATTCATCAAAAGGGGGAACTAGCGGAGCAGCTGTAGCAGGATTAAAGCTTGCCAATTTTTTCTTTATATCTATTTCTTCCCCTCTAAACTTAGCGTCATTTCGTAGGGTTAACTCCTGAATTTCTAACTCTTTCTCCTGCCTTTTAAGTTGTAACTGAAATTCTCTCTCTTCTTTTTCTGCCTGTAGTTGCATTTGTTTTTCCTGTAGTTGCATGTCTTTCTTCTTTTACTGCCTGTAGTTGCATTTGTTTTTCCTGCATCCGATATTCTAGTCTAAGCTTCTCAATTTCCCACTGACTTATCCTACTCTTATCCTGTTCTTCCTGGGGACTGTGTATTATAGTCCTCGTAGAGGCTGCTGACATGGGAGTTAACTCTTCTATGGCATTTCCTAGCAACTGACCTTCTTGCACTAGATGTTCAACAACTACATTCTTAACGACCTCTTTAGTCATCTGAGACGTGATGGGAACATCAAAATGTTTAGCGATGGCTTTCCATTGGTCTTTTTTATGTTAGCATCTTTAAGTTGTTCCAGAGAAGGGTCAGCACAAAAATCTTCAACGTTAAACTGAGCGGAAGCCATATTAAATAGATGTTAAACAAACAAAAAAATGATAAGTGAATTACTTAAGTGAGGAACTTGGCAGAGTGATAATAAAGGCAACCTTGGAAATTACCTAGATTATACTTAAGTAAACACTTATGAGTACAATCACTAATGAGGGGTAAACTAGAGAATTACGGCATTAAGAGGGATCCGGATTACTCTAGTTACGAGACTTGAGAGGATGAGGAGTGAATTGTACTGAGACTTGTTATTGATAAGGAGGCGGATTAGTCTGAGGGACTAGTTAAAGGGCCAATTCTAACTATTATCCGCGAAGTGAGGGGATTGAGCGTTCGCATGAACATATGATGATCCCAACACTTGGATAACACTTATTACACACCTGCCTATGTGCAAAAAATAAAGATAAGTGCTATCGGTGAACACGCCTTTCTACCTGGTTTCCTGCTCTACCACTGCTATGTGATACCAATGAAAGTCACGAAGCACTTTTAATCCAAAGAGAGCCACTTCATCGCACAAAGGTAAATTTAAACCACACGCAGAGTAAGTCACAGAAAAAAACACATCAAAGTCACAACACCACAGAAACACATAAGAAAAAATAATGTAATCACAGAAAAAAAGTCACTGGAAAAATGGAACACTGAACAAGGGTTATAAGGATCCTGTCACGGTCGCCAATTGTTACGTTCACCGGTTAAATGGGTAAGATTGGCATCGGGGAGCCGGTGAACAATAACAATAAAAAAACACTGCAGGTTCAACTGGTGAGGATATGCAAAGGGGGCACTTAAGAAGCTATTTAATAACCCAATAACGATGAAACTGACATACACATATAGATATAACACAGAAATAAATACAACAATAAAGAACCCAACTTAATACCTAACAATAATACTAATCCTATATGGAGGCAATGTGGAAAAAACGGGACGAGGGGAAGTGATACTTATGAGGTGTCGCAGTGGTGAAGTGCTGGGTGATGTGGATCCCACGGTAATCCAAGAGGCGTTGTGTTCACTGGTTGAGGCCTTGACCTCGACTGACTTCCAGAAATCAGGGAGCTCGCTTAACACTTCCACTGGAGTCGAATGGGGCCGCGTGAATCCAACTTCGGGACAGTAGCGGGGCTTCATGAGACGGTGACGTGGAGGGTTCATGAGACGGTGACGTGGAAGGTTCATGAGACGGTGACGTAGAAGGGGAGGTGGAGAGGTGGCGAACGAGGTAGCAAGCAGAGGAGATGAGGGTAGTGGAGTATGTTACTGGCGGGCAATAACACCTGTCTCACTACTTTGCTACTTTGGTTTTATCCAGGTAATATCAGGTGAGTTATTTGGTCTTGAATTGGTTTGTTTTTGTTTTGTTTTTGTGTTATGTTTGTGTGTGGTTGTCAAAGTTACCTGGAGAGCTTAATTAAGGGTTATTTATATGGTATCTCTCTCTCTCTCTCTCTCTCTCTCTCTCTCTCTCTCTCTCTCTCTCTCTCTCTCTCTCTCTCTCTCTCTCTCTCTCTCTCTCTCTCTCTCTCTATTGTACCCGTTCACAAAAGCTTTTATCCTTACTTGTTCTTCTTTCTCTCGTCTTACTTATCATCTTCCCACTCTCGTTTGCTTCTTCTACCTTCTTTTCTTTTTCTCTCCTTTCACTTTCCTTTCCTCTTCTTATCCTTTACCTCTTCTCAATGCTGCTATCTCTTTCTCTTTCTCTGTATGTCTGTCTGTCTCTGTCTCTCTCGCGCACACAAATGGAGTTGCGTCAAGGATTACAAATTGAGTGCAAACTAAAAGCTCGCCAAATGTTGCTCCAAAAAGTTGAGAGCTCCAGGCAGTCTCGCAGCGAGCCAGCAAGTTTAATCTCCCAGCTCACCCGGTACTCCAGCGCCCGAGAGTTTTGGTCCGGAGTAATAAAAGTTGAGGAGACGCAGGAAGTGGTGAGGCTGTTTCTGTGTTCACGTGTGGCGGGGATGAAGATAAGGACTCGTGTTGTTTTTGTTTTGTTTTTGTTGTTGTTTTGTGGTGGTGGTGGTGTGTGTGTGTGTGTGTGTGTGTGTGTGTGTGTGTGTGTGTGTGTGTGTGTGTGTGTGTGTGTGTGTGTCGGGTTGTTAATGATGATGATGATTATGATAGTAATCGTAATAGTAATAATGATTTTAACAATAATGGTAATAATGATAATGGTAATATTGAAAATAGTAAAACTAATGATAATAATAATAATAACAAAAATAATAATGATAATAAAATCTTTACCTCTTACTACTACTATTACTACTTTTGTTGTTATTCTTGTTGCTGTTGTGGTTGTTATTTTTGTTGTCTGAGTCTTCTTCTTCTTCTTCTTCTTCTTCTTCTTCTTCTTCTTCTTCTTCTTCTTCTTCTTTTTATAATAACTATTCGTACTAATTTTTTATTTCTCTCTCTCTCTCTCTCTCTCTCTCTCTCTCTCTCTCTCTCTCTCTCTCTCTCTCTCTCTCTCTCTCTCTCTCTCTCTCTCTCTCTCTCTCTCTCTCTCTCTCTCTCTCTCTCTCTCTCTCTCTCTCTCTCTCTCTCTCTCAACTCCTCCTCCACTTACTCTTCCCTATAAATCCTTACTGGTACTTACCGCACTTCGCTTCACTCCTCCGCACTCCCCCTCATTTCTGTTACTTCAAACTTTTCTCATCTCACTCCTGATCCTTCCCACCACGTTTTCTCTAACTTTCCTCTTTAGTGGAGAAACAATATATAAGTACTTCCTGGTCTTTATTATCTTCTTTGTGCTTCTTAGTTTGAGGTGAAGTTGGGAAAAGTTTTGTAACTAAGCTGTGTGTGTGTGTGTTTCACTGTTTGATCTGCTGCAGTCTCTGACGAGACAGCCAGACGTTACCCTACGGAACGAGCTCAGAGCTCATTATTTCCGATCTTCGGATAGGCCTGAGACCAGGCACACACCACACACCGAGAAAACAAGGTCACAACTCCTCGATTTACATCCCGTACCTACTCACTGCTAGGTGAACAGGGGCTACACGTGAAAGGAGACACACCCAAATATCTCCACCCGGCCGGGGAATCGAACCCCGGTCCTCTGGCTTGTGAAGCCAGCGCTCTAACCACTGAGCAACCGGATGTGTGTGTGTGTGTGTGTGTGTGTGTGTGTGTGTGTGTGTGTGTGTGTGTGTGTGTAGAAGCCATCATACTTACACGTAGCAGTCCCTGTATAGAAACAAACATGCCTATATCTACTTATCATCCTCATCCATAAACTTGTCTAATCATGTTTTTAGAACCCTCTATCAACTCGACACTAACAGCTTTTTTTTTTTATTTATTCCATGTGGGCTTTTCACGGGAATTTAGGGCTAAAGGGAGTACTTTTTGGGGTACCTCCTATCTCAAAGCCCACCCGCTAGGAAACCGTTGACCCGAGTGAGGAAGCCCAACCTATACTCAGACCGTGGACAGGATTCGAATCCGTGCGCTTGGAGACCCCTCGGACCCCAAAGCACGCATGGTTCCACTGCACCACGGCGGCACTTAGTGTATTACCTTCTAAAAAAAAAAAATAATAATAATAAATAGATAAATATATAAATAAAAAAAGATACTACTGTTTAACGAGCTACAATCGATAAAGTAAAAAAGACATGAACAATTACTTCATTTCTGAGTATATTCCAGTGTGTGTGTGTGTGTGTGTGTGTGTGTGTGTGTGTGTGTGTGTGTGTGTGTGTGTGTGTGTGGAAGTGTAAAGTTTTGATGAATGAAAAACGTGAAAAGTAGGAAAAAGAAGACAATAATTACAAAGTTACTGAGTCTATTCTAGTAACCATGTGCTTACGTGTCTGTGTGTGTGTGTGTGTGTGTGTGTGTGTGTGTGTGTGTGTGTGAGTGAGTGTGTTTGAGTGTGTGTGTGTGTGTGAGTGTGTTTGAGTGTGTGTAGCCGCATAACAAGCCAGCAGTTAACACACTAATGGCTTTCAGATGAGCTCAAGAGAATGGCAGGAATTACAACACGAGGGTCTTAACATTGTATACATTTACGAGGGTGGCATAAAAAAAAGGGCCGTTTCCTGAAGTTTATGGCGCGGCGAAGGTGTGAGAGGCGAGCTTCCAAGGATGCTGAGGTGAAGATGGAGCCTCGGGATGAAGCCTTTACGTTGCAGTGAGACCAGGTTTGACATGTTCACTTTCTCTTCTCTTATATTTTTTATTTGTTTTCCGTTTTCGTTTTTTCGACTTGGTTGTACGGGATATAAAGCCTTGAGAAACGTGAGAGAGAGAGAGAGAGAGAGAGAGAGAGAGAGAGAGAGAGAGAGAGAGAGAGAGAGAGTTACCAGAATATATGGATTGGACAGAGAGAAATGAGAAAATGGAAAAACGATCGAAAAGAAATTATAAGTGAGGAATCAGAAGGAAGAGAATAAAGGCTAAGAAAATACTGATGTAGGAAGAAAAATATAGAGGAAAAAGGAAAGCAGAAAAAGGAAAAGTGAAGAAAGAAGACAGAGAGAACAAATAAAACAAAATACACGTAAGAAAAGAGAAAATAAATCATGAAAGGAAGAAAACATGTATAAAAGAAAACAAAATATATGAAAAAAACAGGAATATGAAAACAAAAAAAATGAACAAAAGAAAATAACAAATATGAGGATAATTGCAAAAAAAATCACAGAAATAAAGAAAAGACACGAGATAATAGAAAGAAAAAGAGAAAGAGACACAGGAAATCATAGACAAGATAGGAAAGAGGAAGGAGTGAAGTATAATAGAGAAATACAGATGGCGCGTCACTTCCCGGTCAGTTGTCCCCTCAGGCAGGCGTTCCCCAAGGCTGGTGTCCCCTCTGGCTTCCTCTCTCATTCGCTGGGTTAAAAATCTTTTTCTTGTTGGGAAACTTTTCATTGTGAGTGAAGGAATAATGGCGATCTCCACCCAGCCTTCCCCATTCCCCTCCCTTCACCTTTTTCACCTTCGTTTCTCTTCTCTCCCTTTCTCTTTATTTTCTTCTCTCTTCGCTTCCTCTCCTAACCCATCCACAACCATAACCATTACTCTATCCACCGATCTATCCATTATCCATTGACCATCCATCAGTTTTCTTGTTCTTCCATACTCATCCACGCAATCCATGTTCCATTAATGTAGAATTATGAGTAGATGGAAGGATGGATTAATGGTTATAAGTGTATGGGTCGATTTGATGGTGGTGGATAGGCTTGTCAGTGGGTGGATAGGTGGATGAGAGAAGGAGTGGGCTGTCTAGATAAGTGAGTATGGATGAGCAGATGTGTTGGTGGATAGGTGGATGAATTGGTGGATGAGTGGATAAATGGATAGGTTGATGGAAGTCAGTGGTTGGGTGGATAGGTTGGAAAGTGAGTTGTTGAGTGGATGGGGTGGATGTGGTTGAGTTAGTAGATGGGCATGTTGGTGAACATTATATTAGTGAACGAAACCTGTATTTCAGATTTTTTTTTTTATACCATGTGGGCTTTTCACGGGAATTTCTGGGCTAAAGGGGTTACTTTTTGTGGCACCTCCTATCTCAAAGCCCACCCGCTAGGAAACCGTTGCTCCGAGTGAGGAAACCCAACCTAAACTCGGACCGTGGACCCGTGCGCTTGGAGACCCCTCGGACCCCAAAGCACGCATGGTTCCACTGTACCACGGCTGCCCCTATGGCTAGGTCTAGATGTCTAGGTTACAAGAAAACACACATAGATATAAGAAGAAAAGAAGGCGAACTAAGGAAAAGAGAAAAGAACATGAAGAAAAATGCATAAAACACACAGAACACAAGAAACACACGAAGATGATGAAGAGAGAAAGAGAAAATGAACTAAAGAAAAGAGAAAAGAACATGAATAAGAAAAATAGCAAAAGCAAATACTTAAACACAAAGAAAACACAAGAAACACGCAGGGAGAATAAAGAAAGAAAAAAAATGAACTAAAGAAAAGTGAAAAGAAAATTAATGAGAAAATAACAAAAGAATATACATAAACACAAATAAAAAACAAGAAACAGGAAGAAAATAAAGAGAGAAGAAAGAATTAACTAAAGAAAGAGAAAAGAAAACGAATGAGAAAATAGCAAAAGAAAACACACAAACACAAACAAGAAACACAAAAAGAGAATAAAGAGAGAAGAGAAAGCACACAAATATCCCGAGGTCTATTTGTACGCAGCTGGATCTATTTTGAGGATCATTTAACCTGAGTACCTTCCGCCATCCACATTCATACCTCCTTCCAGCTCTCCACATCACTCCACATCACTCCCAATCCTCACCCGCTGCCACCATTCACTCCATCTCATCCTACTTCATCCCTCACTATTCTCTTTTCTTCCTTCATTCCTTCACACTTCCTACCCAAGTCTTCCTTCTGCCTTTCCTTCTACCACACACTTCAGTTTTCTTTCCTTTTCTTCCTTTTTATCGTAACTTATTACCTCTTCCCGCACTAACTTCCCTCCTTCCTTCCTACTCTCCTCCTTCCTCCTACCAATCTGACACCAGTACCTTCCTCCACCACCTCCCTCAGCGTCTCCAGTCTTCCTTTCTTTCTTCCCTCATTTCTCATCCTTCCTAGCCAACACTGCACCGCCTTCCTGCCTGTCTTCTCTCCATCTTTGCTTCCCTCATCCCTCCTCCTGCCCAGCCAGTCCCCGCCCGTCTCCCGCTAACCCTAGGGCCCGCAACATCCTCTCAACAGCGGGAGCCTCGAAGTGACATGCAAATTACATGTTTTTGAGGCTTAATCGTCAAGGGGAGGACTCTCTGTGGCGGGGAGAGGAGTCAGTGGGTTTTTATTACTTTTTCAAGAGCCGCACGAGACTCCAGCAGCCGCCAACGAGGAGAAGGAAGATGACAGTGTTTTTAAATAAGTAAATTGTGCGGTGGTCTGGTGATTGACTGAATGAATGAATGTGGTGAGGTTGTTTGGTGTTGCTTTGTGGTGTGCTGTGTGTGTGTGTGTGTGTGTGTGTGTGTGTGTGTGTGTGTGTGTGTGTGTGTGTGTGTGTGTGTGTGTGTGTGTGTGTGTGTGTGTGTGTGTGTGTGTGTGTGTGTGTGTGTGCTTTATTGTGTTTGTTTGTTGATTTGCTTTGTTTCTCGTATTTGTTTATTTTGTATGTAATTTCTTCCACTTTGTTTGTTGTTGATATTGTTATTTATTTTCTCAATCGTTTTTTTATGATATTGTGAGATAAGAAGATTCATGGATACATTAAGCGCTCAATGCAGAAAAAGAATACAATATATAATTATGTCTTGGTTAAAAAAAAAAAAGCTCGTTTATTCCATATTTTTTTTCTTGTGTTAACTTAAACTCACCAAAAAGTCTTCAATTTCCGAAAAAAAAAAAAAACACATACCGTCCTCTCTTGCTAGCGTGACAGTTTCATTCTCTCAGGAAGCCTCTTGTTCTTGACAGCTGAGATCCTCCATACATAAAGATTCAATAAGTCAAATAGAAAGAAAACAAACCCATCCCCCAAAAAACCTATTGAAAAATAATATACAAATTGTTTTATTATTTGAAGTGTTTCAGTAACTCATGTGATGGAAAATAAAAATAAGAACATTTTTTTTCCAACAGTTTCATTGCAACACAGTATTTCAGTTCAGACAGTGAAACGTACGAGTAGAGCAGGTAGCGTGGCGAGACAAGGGGTGCAGCTACATAGAGTCAGGTAGCAATTAGGCGGCAGGAAACCGATAACAATGGCAGCACGTCGTTAGGGCGCGAGAGAGGCACCGAGAAGTCACCGGGAAAGTTAGTGAGCTTGGGGAGTTAGAGAGTCACCGTGATTACTGCGAGTTTGGGGCTCAGGTGACAGAGAGCTGGCCTGGCTGTAGTGCAGAGGCTCGGTGTTCATAAAGCGACACGAGGTAGAAATAATTTAATCCTTTCACTGCTGTATGCAACTGTTCTCATTAATACTTCGACTACTGCACCGTCTCAGCTTAATTATTAACCCCTTCAGTACTGGAACAGATTTTTACCATGAGCTTTGAGCATGATAAGACGATTTTACTGACATTAAGAAGGCGCTATGGAGGTCAGAAGATTAATGGCCAGAGTCTTCACTATTTTAATTCCACCACATAAGTTTCTGAAGTTGTCTGAAATCACCAAATAGTAACTAGAATGAAAATGAAAATGCATCATGGTACTAAAGGGATTAAAGTTTGATCTAAGCTCATAGATCATGTTAATCAAACCGTAAAAATTTCCTTGAAAATCAGTGTAATTTCGAATAGAGCCTTTAAAACAAGCGAATCATGTTAATCTATTACTAGAACCGTAAAAACACTAAATACTAAACTAAAACCTTTGGAGAGTAGTGGATTATTATTGGAACATTACTGAAAACCATTGTGCTTTTAATTAGAACCTTTAGAAAGTAGTGGATCTTGTATATCTCACTAAAACCTTAGAAAACACCCTTCAAAACCACTGTACTTCCAACTAGAACCATTGAAAAGTATTGGAGGTGTAGCGCAGAAGTGTTTCAGAATACGGTCTTAGGTTGGGAAGGAAGGAATAGAGAGCGTGTTGTGCTGTGCCGCCTCCCCCACACACACACATACAAGTGCCACTCTGTTCACTTCTCTCGGCGGGACCACCACTACGTCTGCCTGGCCCTCCCTGCCCTCCCCGCCCCGCCAGCCTCGTCACGTTACGCATTCGTGTCAAGGCCGCAACCCCCACACGCAGGACCAAGGGCGGGGAGTGTAGGATTAGCGATTAGGGTGTTATTAGGGAGTAAGGGGGAACCGAGAGGGGAAGGAAGGGAAGTAACGTGAATAAGAATTAAAAAGTAAACGTAAAAGTCATATTTGCGTGCTAACTTTACGACATGCAACACACACACACACACACACACACACACACACACACACACACACACACACACACACACACACACACACACACACACACACACAAGGGCACAACTCTCACGCGCACACACACCCGTTATGCCTTCTATTTAAAGCAAGATCTCCCAGTTTGTGCCCTGAGGAATTATAACTTTGATTGAGCTTTTGTCGAGCGCTGCAGGGAAGCTTATCTGTGGGCAAATAACGCAGGTGTGCTGGAGGGTGTGGCAGTTGTGTTTTGGCATCTTGCAGGTGTGGAGAGCGGCCGTGTGTTGGAAGGCAAATGGCTAGATGTTTGGATAGAGGGATGCGAGGCTGACTGATTAGATTGTTTGTTTCCTGAATGACTGACTGACTGACTGACTAACTGACTGACTGATTGAGTGACTGAGTGACGTTAATTGGCTGAATAACAAATAGATTTCCTAAGATAATGACAAGAACGCGATTATGCAGAGGAGGGGAACTAGGAAGAGGAAGAGGAGGAGGAGGAGAAGAATGAAAGGGAGAGCGATAACAAAGGATAACAAAGGATTACAGAGAAAGCCAAACAGCAACACACCTTTAGTATCTTGCAACGCTGATAACTACCAATTACTAGCTACGGGTTAGAGAGGCAGGACAGTATATCAGAAAGCCCTTCTAACCCAACACTCCATTCTACTCGTGCCGACATGAGCTTAGGGCAGAGTACGTTGCAATGTGGAAGAAAAGTGACAAGGTTTTTTTTTTTTTTTTTTTTGAGAAGGGATTGAAAGAAAGTCTGTAATTTTTCACAATGGTAAACTGTATGAGAGAGAGAGAGAGAGAGAGAGAGAGAGAGAGAGAGAGAGAGATTACATCCTGTGCATTTATATTTCACATTTGGGTGTCTGTAAAATGGGGAAGAGGAGATAGAGAAGAACAAGAACATGAAGGACAAAATGACAAAATAATGAAAAATCAACAAAAGCAACAACAACAACAGCAGCAACAACAACAACAACAACAACAACAACAACAACAACAACAACAACAACAACAACAACAAACAAGTAAACAAACACCAATACAGATATACACAAAGAAAAAAATAATAACGGGAAAAGAAAAGAGAGAAACACACACACACACACACACACACACACACACACACACACACACACACACACACACACACACACACACACACACACACGCACACCCTAACTATGATGACAAGAGCTCGGGGGAAAATTCAGTAATTACCACAGTTTGATCCACCTAGCGAGACAAAGAAACACAGAGAACCGCGATGCACAGGGCGTTCCACAGAGGCCTCCATTAGTGGCTCCATTAACGGACAGTGCCTCGGTGCTTTGTGGTGCCAAGGTGTGGGTGCCAAAGGGGGTGCCAGCAGAAGATGCCACGCCCTTTCAGTGGGTGGTGGAAGGGAAAGGAAAAACTGATAGGTGGGTGAAGAAATGCGTGAATTGTGAGTAGAAAAGGAAAAAAAAGGAAGTTAAGAACAAAAGAAAGGGAAATAAAAGAAGGCGATGAAGAAGTCAATAAAGAAATAAAAAAACTAGAATCATAAGAGACAGGAAGAGAAGAGAATAAGAGAGAGAGAGAGAGAGAGAGAGAGAGAGAGAGAGAGAGAGAGAGAGAGAGAATATAAATAAAACGTTAGAGATGGAATTGAAATAGATAGATACTTGGAAGAAATGAGAAGAAAAATAGGAAAAAAATAAAAAAAGAAAAACAGGAGGAGGAGGAGGAGGAGGAGACGAAGTAAGAAGAAGAGGAGAAAAGGAGCAGGAGGAAGAAAGAAAATAATCAAAGACAGAGGAAAGGGAAAACAAAACAGAAGTGGAAGCAAGAGGGAAGAGAATCAGATGGAAGATGAAGAGAAGAAAGAGGAAGAAAAGGAGGAAGATGAGTAGGAGAAAGGAAAGCATTGAAACTAAACTGAAGGAAGAGAGGAAGTGAGTCAAATGGAGGAAGATGACGATAAATAGAAAGAAGAGGAAGAAGAGGAGGAGGAAGAGGAAGAGGGGAAGGGGTATTGTTTCAGCAGCAGTTCCCAAGAGTCTGGCCAGAGTATTGATCACCTGATGCATTAATTAAGGTAATAGGAAATCTACATTGGTATCGCTCTATCCACGCCAGGAGAAGGCATTCCCCCACCTACCCCAACATTACCCCCTCTCCCCCAAGTAACACCCCAGTCTTCGTCTCCACTCCTTCTCTTTCTTCCTTTTTTTTTTCAATCTCTATCTCTCGTCTTCAGTGTTCTCCCTCCTCCTCCAACTCCTCATCCTTCTTCTCCTTCTCATCCTTCCCTTTTTTTATTTTTACAATCTCTATCTCTCGCCTTTATTGTTCTCCTTCCTCTTACTCTTCCTCCTTCTTCTTTTCATCCTTTCTTTATTTCAATCTCTATGTCTCGCCTTCATTGTTCTCCTCCTCCTCTTACTCCTCATCCTTCTTCTCCTTTTCATCCTTCCTTTATTTCAATCTATCTCTCGCCTTCACTGTTCTCCCTCTTCTTCTTATTCATCATCCTTCTTCTCCTCCTTCCTTTATCCATCACCTCCATGTCTTTATCTCTGTCCTTGCCCTCCCCTTCTTCCACTCCCCACGCTAACGCCACATCTCTTCCCTCCTCTCCATTCTCCTCCCATTCGACTTGCGCACCCCCTTCTCCCCCACACACACAAGTATATCTCTTTACTCCTCTCCAATCAGTGGACAAGTGCAGAGACAGCTAGGTAAAGAGAAAGACAGGTAGGGGTACACAGGTAAGAAAAACAATTAAATAGGTGAAGAAAACCAAAAGAAAAACACAGGTAAGACAAAACTGGTGAAAGAAAGCCAGTACAGAAATATTGCAGGTATGAGAGGTGATAATTAGATAAACAGAAAGGTAAAAAGACAAACAGGTGAGAGAGAAATGAAAAAAAAAACGAAAACAGGTGAAGAAACCCAAGAAAAACACAGGTAACAGGTAAATGATTAGAAAAGGGACAGGTAAAGAGAGAATAGGAAATAAGAGAATAAAACAAAGAAGAGGACAGGTGAAACAGAGACACAGAACAGGTAACTAGCTGGTGCAAGTAAATAATCGGAAAAACGCCAGGTAAAGAGGGAAAAGGAAATAGGAGAATAAAACAACGGAGAGCACAGCTGAAACAGAGACACAGAAGAGTTAATGGTAAGTAGAACAGGTAATTCTGAAGTGTGAGGTGATAATTAGAGGTGACGCGGCAGGTAACACGGTAGGGCACGCAGGAAGGTCAATTAAGGTGCAAATCCCGCCACACCTTGACACTCGGCCCCGATACAGGATATTGCTCTTCCGGACACCTTGAGAGAGAGAGAGAGAGAGAGAGAGAGAGAGAGAGACAGACAGACAGACAGACAGACAGACAGACAGACAGACAGACAGACAGACAGACAGACAGACAGACAGACATATATAGATGGATAGACAGATGGGTAGAAATTCAGACAAACAGACACAGACACACACAAATAGAAACAGACAGACGAATAGATGGACGAATAACAGACAGACAAACAGACAGACAGACAGAAAACAAATCAATGGAAACAGACAGACAGACAAACAAACAGAAAGATAAACGGATAGACAGATAAGTGGAAAAAATAGGCAAACGTTCAAAGAGAGAGAGAGAGAGAGAGAGAGAGAGAGAGAATGAAAGAGAGAGAATTTCATAGTTCATTTATTTCTTATTCCTTTAAATCCTGGCTCCCTTTCATCTGCCTTACCTGGATATTTCAATAATGGCCGGAGTTCCGTGTTATTGACCAGAGAGAGAGAGAGAGAGAGAGAGAGAGAGAGAGAGAGAGAGAAAGAATTCAAGTGCACTAATTGATGACTAATGAAAATAATGCAGGAATTAAAGTAAAGAAGGGAATAAAAGAACCAAATACCTGAGAGAGAGAGAGAGAGAGAGAGAGAGAGAGAGAGAGAGAGACAAACTAACTTTTTCTCTTCCATTCTTTCTTTCTTCCCCCTGAAACAATCATTCTTCCCTCCACCTTTTTTCCCAACACACATTGTTTATTCCCTCCAGGTAATTTACTCACCTGTGTTTCCCTCCCCAGGTGAGTCAGGCGGCGCAGTGACACCTTCAAGAATTCCAGCCATCCGTGAGTTTCCAGCTTCCTTTTTTCCTACCTTTTTTTCCCTTTCCTGTGGGTTATCGAGGGCTTGGTGGCTCTGTGGTAAAGGTCTTGTCGAGTAGATGAAAGGTTCTGGGTTCGATTCTTGGCTTTTTTTTTATTTATTTATTTATTTTTTTATTTTTTTTTTTTTGTGGAAAGTAGTGTTGTTTTTATTTATCTATTCATTTGTTTGTTTACTCGGTTTTTTTTTTTTTTTTTTTAGGTGTTCAGGTCATTGTTATTTATTGACTTGTTTATTTTCTTTTTCTTTTTACTTTCGTTTCTTTATTTTCTTTTTCTTTCTTCTTGTTAGTGTTTTCTTTGATCTTGTTCTTGGTTCTCTTTTTTTTCTGTCAGTTTTTTCATTTTCTTTCATTCCTCATTTTCTTTCTTTCTTCTTGTTTTCTTTCCTTCCGTCATTATATTTTTTCTTCCCGTCCTCCTCCTCCTTCTCCTTCTTCTTCTTTCTCCTTCTCCTTCTTCTTCTTCTTCTTCTTCTTCTTCTTCTTCTTCTTCTTCTTCTTCTTCTTCTTCTTCTTCTTCTTCTTCTTCTTCTCCTTCCTTCCCTTCCCCTTCTCCTTCTCTCTCTCTCTTCTCTCTCTCTCTCTCTTCTTCTTCTTCTTCTTCTTCTTCTTCTTCTTCTCCTTCCTCCTCTCTCTCTCTCTCTCTCTCTCTCTCTCTCTCTCTCTCTCTCTCTCTCTCTCTCTCTCTCTCTCTCTCTCTCTCTCTCTCTCTCTCTCTCTCTCTCTCTCTCTCTCCCTCCCTCCCTCCCTCCTCCCTCCTCCCTCCTCCTCCTCCTCCTCCTCCTCCTACTCTCACCCTCCATACATGACACAGATAGCCCGGAGTGAACGGTCACTACTTTTACTCTCGATCTGTGAAGGGCTGTGGATAGTCAAGAGCCCTGACAGTAGGTGACCATCATCGGGATTTAAGGTACCAGGGTCACCGC
>NC_059277.1:14115819-14120819 GCF_017591435.1 Portunus trituberculatus
TGTTTATTGTATGTTTATTGAGTTATTGTACATTTTTTGCACAGAAATCACAGTTGTTTATTGAGTTATTGTATGTTTTGCTTCGATTTTTCAATGTAACAAAAGAAGAAAAGAGCATTGAATTATATATTGTTAGTCTCCTGAATTCATTATAGATTTACTTGTTTCTCGTCTTGTGCGCAGAAATCAAAGTTGTTTATTGAGTTATTGTATGTTTTGCTTCGATTTTTCAATATAACAAAAGAAAGAAAAGCAACATTGAATTATACTTTGTTAGTCTAAAATAAGAAAAAAAAAGAGTGTACATATATATTGATTGCGATAATATTAACACCTTCAGTACCAAGACGTGGTTTTATATTCATTCTGCTTACTATTTGGTGATTTTATACAGCTTCAGAAACTTATGTGAGGATTAAAAAGTGAAGACCATTAATCTTCTGACCTCCATAGACTCTTCGTAATGTAAATATAATGGTCTAATCACACCCAAAACTAATGGTAAAAATGTGTTAAAGTAGTGAAAGGGTTAAGAGTTACATACACCTCTCTGTCTATAAAGATCAGTGTGATATTTAACTCTTCACTCAAACCAAGAAAAAAAAAAAAAAAAAAAGAATAGATGCATGACAAAAAGATTTAATATTTATTTTTCTGTGTGGCTACAAAGATCGCGGCTATTTTTCACCACTTTCAGTTTGGAATGAAGCAAAAAGAAGTAGAATAAAATAAACCAAAACTCGTTCATCATCAAAATACAACAAATATAAATGCATTACAAAATTGGCCTCTGTTTACACATATACAAAATTGTTTACATATATGCAAAACTCTCCAATCAAGGAAAATTAAGTAGATAGATAAATATAAATAAATCTTAAGCTCACAAATTAAAAAACAAATAAAAGTCCATTATAAAACTAGGATCTATTTTTCCGTCTATATTAAAAAAAAAAAAGCAACAATACCGTACGCTAACTTCATTTAAAGAAAAAAAAATAAATAAAATAAACCCAAACACAGAAAGCTTAAGAAAACACACACACACACACACACACACACACACACACACACACACACACACACACACACACACACACACACACACACCCAGGAAATCATGACAAGAACAAACATCTGACTCATAGAACTCACAAGACCACTTTGTTGCCTTCCACGTGAGTTGGCAGGGCGTTGAGATGCAAGACGCGGTGACTCCTGAAGGTGCAGCGAGGCATCGGGACCCACCACCAGGCCTTGAGATCGCTAGGAAGTGGCTGGTGGCTCATTGGTAGTGACTCTGTTGTGTTTTCTTGAGGTTTTAATTGAATATGCAATGTAAGGCAGGTGAGGGTATATGTGTCTGTCTGGATGGAGGGGTGAGTAAGTTTCTCTCTCTCTCTCTCTCTCTCTCTCTCTCTCTCTCTCTCTCTCTCTCTCTCTCTCTCTCTCTCTCTCTCTCTCTCTCTGGCTACCACACATCACCATCCTATAATTAAGGAGAGCGTAACAAAAATGAGTCAAAGAAGGTGTAATAACACATTCTAGGAAAAAGAACAAGAACAAGAACAAGAGCTTACTATATGGGGGTGTTGTGCTGTGGTGGTGGTGGTGGTGGTGGTGGTGGTGGTGACAGAGGCTTTAGGGAACTGTGTGGTGGTGTGTGATGTGCTACGGTATGGAGACGTGTACGTGTGTGTGTGTGTGTGTGGGTGGGTGGGTGGGTGGGTGGGTGTGTGTATAAAGTGTAGCCCTGACTTTATCTTTTTGTATGCATATATGTGCGAATATACGAATGTGTGTATGCATGTATGTATGTATGTATGTACGTATATGCGCTTCTGTCTATGTGTATGGGCGTGTGTGTATGAATAATACAAATCAACAAGCAGAAGTGACAAATTTGACTCAAGGGATTGATCTGTATGTATGTGTGTGTGTGTGTGTGTGTGTGTGTGTGTGTGTATGGCCATGGTGATGTTTTCCTACCACAGCGCCTTGTCCTCGTTAGTGTTAGTGTGTTATTTTTGTTTTATGGCGGCCGTTGTGGGGTGTGAGTGTTTGGATGTGGCACGGCTGTGGAGTGTGGCTGTTTATAGGGAGAGAATCCGTTGGTGTTAGTAAGATGAAGTGTGGTGTTTTGGCGAGGTGTGTGTGTGTGTGTGTGTGTGTGTGTGTGTGTGTGTGTGTGTGTATGGAGGAGAATGTGATATTTTTAATCCTTTCTTACTGTTGTTTAAGTGATTGTGGTTTTTCCGAATTTACGAGATGGTTTGTACTTTGAGTGGGAAGCCGTGTTGTTATCGTAGGTATCTTAGTGTGTGAGGCAGTGTCCCGGTCCAGCAGAGGTGTCACTGTGTTACTCTAGGACATGGACCAACTTTTTTTCATATCACGTAATCCTTGAAATCTCTAAGTTTCGGTTATATGTCCTTCCCCAGAGTGCAGCAGAATGTAGTCAGAACACACATCCAGGAATCCAGTAATTCATCAGTAAATAATAACAAACGTGTCCATAAACTTATTGGTGTGTGATGATAAAAACTGCCCTTAAACTTACCCATATATGAAATGTATTACTATATCTGCCCCATTAAGTCATCAGTTCTGTCTGTAATTGTGAATTCCTGTCAGTTCAGGTTCTGTAATAGACCATCACGTACCGGTAACACAAATTTCTTCCACGTATCGCAGGCTGAGAACTGAAAACCGATGTTGTGGGAGGCTGCAGCAGTACCACAGTGTCCATGAAGAAAGGTTCTGTGGACGTGATGTGACTGTATAAAATTTCCAACACGTGGCGGTGGTAATGATTAAATCTTTTTTTCTTAATTAATATCTTTGGTGTAGACGAGGCAGAGGAACCAATACAAGTCACATAAATCTCCGTCATGGCGTCAAATCTTTAGGTTG
Source organism: Portunus trituberculatus (assembly GCF_017591435.1). Classification (NCBI taxonomy): domain Eukaryota; kingdom Metazoa; phylum Arthropoda; class Malacostraca; order Decapoda; family Portunidae; genus Portunus; species Portunus trituberculatus. Next base: position 14,118,733 of record NC_059277.1, read on the forward strand.
TCGGTAGATGAGTGGCGGTGAGGCAGGTATTCGCATCCTGCCCGTGCCTCGCCACACAGACAGGCGCCTCCCTCCCTTAATGCACCTCCCGCACGCGTCCTCTTCAGCCATCACGTTCCCAGCACATGTAGCCTGGCGGTCAGCGAGCATCGCGCTTCACTGTGCTGTCCTCGCCGCCAGGATGCAACACCCGCTGCAGGAAGTCTTCACAGCATATTTATTGACCATAGAGTTTAGTGTTTATATAGAACTGCAAAACAAACATGATGTAGCACAAAGCAGAAAATACATAGACTGAGTAAACATTAACTAAAGTTCATAAAAAATCGTAGTCAGTCATAAACACACACACACACACACACACACACACACACACACACACACACTGTATACCAGTTTGCAGCACATACCGGAGTGTTCCCCAACCGGGCCGCCACCACAGCGGAGGCTCGCCCTGCGTCGCATCACTCTCCGTGGCCCAGGGACGCCGCTGGTCGGTGTGCAGGTGCGGCGCGTGACAGGCGGCAGCAGGGGGTGCAGGTGGCGGCCGGCAAGGTGTCAGGGCGGCAGAGGCATTGCAGTGTCATTATTTTCCCTCAGCCGCCGGACACTCGTCCATTAGTCATCCTTTATCCTGCAAGAGAAGAGAATGCCCTCAGCGTGGCGTTGTGGGAGAGGAGGGAGAGGTGGAAGTGCAGTGGGGAGGGAGAGGTGTGGCAGCGTCTAATTGAAGGGGAGGAGATGGGGGGAGAGGGAGGGCCATTGCCGTGCAGGCGAGATGGAAAATAAATGTCATTAGCAAATTTTATATAGATTTTGGTGATGCTGTCGTGTGTGCTAATGACTTATCGACGAGTTAATTGATGGTTGTTAGGGTCAGCGGGTTATATTAGAAACTGCCAAACATGGCAGTGAGAAGCCTCCCTGCCCGGCCGCCTCCCACCCCCTCGCTAGTCCCTGCCATTAGTAGCCTCACCGCAATGGCGATCTCCCCTTCCCGCGCCTTATAAGCCAGTGCTCCGCTTGTCCGGCCAAGCGGCGCGGGGCCGGCGCGGGGGCGACGCGGCCACTTCAACTTTCTCCGTGTGAGGATTTCATGAAAATTGAGGAACAAGGTTCGTCAGGGGCACTGCGCGGAGGGACAGACAGTGTGGTGCAGTGCGCTCTCTGCGCTGCGACTTTCCCGTTGAGAAGTCCACGCCACTGGACACACCACAGGCATCCCTTTACTCCCCCAAGCCTGCACCCTGTTGTAGGATTGCGTCAGTGTTAAACCCAGTGGCCGCCGCCTGCCCACCGCACCACGCCCCGGCCGTCAGGGAACAACATATGTGTCAGATTCACGCTGAGATCAGAGGCTCACCCGCAGCGCCTGGAGTTCGGCCGCGTGTTCCAGGTTGCCCAGTGACATGTCCCGCAGCGGCTCGTGCAGGTCACTGTGGGGAAATAAACTTGCAAGATGCGTCCATCAAGAGAGACCACTTGATTGAGCATTGCCACAGAACATGGCGGTGTTCCTTCCCCAAAAAACGTGTGTGTGTGTGTGTGTGTGTGTGTGTGTGTGTGTGTGTGTGTGTGTGTGTGTGTGTGTGTGTGTACTAGCGAGTTAGCTTCAGGCACACTTGTTATATTCACAACCTTCCTTCGTGTATACAAGTCAAGACACAACACCTCTGCTGCTCTGTCCCGCTCCGTCCCGTCCATCCACAACGCTCTTCTTCCCGCCCCACCTCCTTCTTCCTCTCCCTCTCCCCCTCCCGTCTCCTCCCTCGGTGGACACACCACTACACCCACATCCAGACTTCCCCGTGCGAGGACCATCAGAACCCCGCGGCTAAATGTGGCGTGGGTGGCGGCCGCTGTGAGGTCACCGGCCCTCTCTCTCTCTCTCTCTCTCTCTCTCTCTCTCTCTCTCTCTCTCTCTCTCTCTCTCTCTCTCTCTCTATGAATAGACAACAGTGATAATAGAAAATTTTTGAAATAGAAAAATATGGAAAGTAAAAAAGGCAATGACGCAAATACAAAATTTTAGAAAATACAAAAGTAAAATGATAAAAAATGATCATCAGTTCCCAACATTCCATTTT